>NC_084614.1:6765683-6875683 GCF_033978795.1 Nerophis ophidion
AGTAAAATGTACTTAAATATAAACAAAGGTTAGTTCATTGAAATAAAATAAAATATTACTAACTAATGAATTAATTTGAGAAGTATAATAAATACTCTAAAAGGTGTAACTGAACATTTATATTTCTGTACAGCATATTTTTAAACACCAACTTATGCAGTTAATGTATTATCAATAGTTTTATTCTATTTTTACATGGCAAAAAAAAAAAAAAAAATAGCAAGAAATTGGAATGTAAGGAGAAAAAACTGACATTTTAATAATAATAATGAATATTAACATACTTAGTCACTTTTAACACAAAGTTGTGTCTTTAAATAATTCTAATATCGTTTTTTGGCATTCTTTTTCAAATAATAAACAATCTAAAATATTACAAGCATTCAAAATTCCAAGTAAAATGTACTTAAATATAAACAAAGTTTAGTTCATTGAAATAAAATAAAATATTACTAACTAATGAATTAATTTGAGAAGTATAATAAATACTCTAAAAGGTGTAAGTGAAGATTTATATTTCTGTACAGGCATATTTTTAAACACCAACATATGCAGTTAATGTATTATCAATATTTTTATTCTATTTTTACATGGCAAAAAAAAAAAAAAATAGCAAGAAATTGGAATGTAAGGAGAAAAAGCTGACATTTTAATAATAATAATGAATATTAACATACTTAGTCGCTTTTAACACAAAGTTGTGTCTTAAAATAATTCAAATATCAGCTTTTTGGCATTCTTTTTCAAATAAAAAAACGATCCAAAATATTACAAGCATTCAAAATTCCAAGTAAAATGTACTTAAATATAAACAAAGTTTAGTTCATTGAGATAAAATAAAATATTACTAACTAATGAATTAATTTGAGAAGTATAATAAATACTCTAAAAGGTGTAACTGAACATTTATATTTCTGTACAGGCATATTTTTAAACACCAACTTATGCAGTTATTGTATTATCAATATTTTTATTCTATTTTTACATGGCAAAAAAAAAAATAGTAAGAAATTGGAATGTAAGGAGAAAAAGCTGACATTTTAATAATAATAATGAATATTAACATACTTAGTCACTTTTAACACAAAGTTGTGTCTTTAAATAATTCTAATATTGTTTTTTGGCATTCTTTTACAAATAATAAACGATCTAAAATATTACAAGCATTCAAAATTCCAAGTAAAATGTACTTAAATATAAACAAAGTTTAGTTCATTAAGATAAAATAAAATATTACTAACTAATGAATTAGTTTGAGAAGTATAATATATACTCTTAAAGGTGTAACTGAACATTTATATTTCTGTACAGGCATATTTTTAAACACCAACATATGAAGTTAATGTATTATCAATATTTTTATCCTATATTTACATGGCAAAAAAAAAAAAAAAAAATAGCAAGAAATTGGAATGTAAGGAGAAAAAGCTGACATTTTAATAATAATAATGAATATTAACATACTTAGTCACTTTTAACACAAAGTTGTGTCTTTAAATAATTCTAATATCGGCTAAAATATTACAAGCTTTCAAAATATAAATAAAATATACTTAAATATAAACAAAGTTTAGTTAAATATTATATATTTATTTAATTTTTTATACTTATATATGTTTAAAATATTAAACTTATTAATTAATTTGAGTAAAAATGACAACTGTAATACACGTGAAAGGTGTAACTGACCATTCATATTTCTGTACAGGCATATTTTTAAACACCAACTTATGCAGTTATTGTATTATCAATATTTTTATTCTATTTTTATATGGCAAAAAAAGACTAACAAAAAAAGAGTGAGAAATTGGAATGTAAGGAGAAAAAGCTGACATTTGAATAATAATAATGAATATTAACATACTTAGTCACTTATAACACAAAGTTGTGTCTTTAAATAATTCTAATATCGGCTAAAATATTACAAACTTTCAAAAAATAAATAAAATATACTTAAATATAAACAAAGTTTAGTTAAATATTATATATTTATTAAATTTTTTATATTTATATATGTTTAAAATATTAAACTTATTAATTAATTTGAGTAAAAATGACAACTGTAATACACGTGAAAGGTGTAACTGACCATTTATATTTCTGTACAGGCATATTTTCAAACACCAACATATGAAGTTAATGTATTATCAATATTTTTATTTTCTTCTTACATGGCAAAAAAGACTAAAAAAAAAAAAGAGTAAGAAATTGGGATGTAAGGAGAAAAAGCTGACATTATAATAATAATAATAACATAGTTGGTCAAAATATCAGTGATTAGCGCCCCCGTTCTGATGGTGTTTACCAGATCCGTGGGAGACCTGCTGACTACCAGGGCGAAGGCTGGGCGGCGGCGGCGGCGTCTCCTCGCTCGGCGAAGACGCAGGAGCGTGACCTTCTGCGGAACATGCCGGCCCCCCGGTCCCTTCTTCCTGGCCAGACCTAAGTACATGTCGGAGTGCAGGAATCTGGGGTAGGAGTCCTTCTTCATCAGGCTGTAGACCTTCAGCTGGGCCGCCTGGAAACAAGTCCTGGTGGGCTTTGCCAGCTCCTCCTGGATGGCCACCTTGGTCTTGTGGGTCAATGTTGACCTGGGGAACAAACGTTGGAGGATATTGAGGCCGACCCTGGAGGAACTAGACTTGGACTTAGACGAACTTGACTGCGTGTGAAAGCTCCAATGCTGACAGAATGGGAGAATAGTTGCAATGATGAATACTTTGATCTGCTGCTGCTCGGGAAAGTCTTAGAAAGTCCAGGATGAGTGGAATGTGTTGATGTTGGAATGCTTTCAAAAGCTTGAAAAATGTAGGAATTGTGCAACTTGGAAAAATGTCCCATTCATTTCAAATGGAACTTCCTGGAAATTTTGGTACGATCTTGGGTCAGAGCGTGGTGCAGGACTGTACAAAGTTGCCATGTGTCTCCCCAGATCTGAGTCCAAATTTGGTTCTGTCTCTGTTTGATTCCTTGCCTTTGGTCTTGTTTAATAGATATCATCAGTGTTTGAAGTGGGTTGAAAAATGTGGACGGACGCACTAAAAAAGGTTGGGAACGAGAGTAGAAAAAGAACAGGAATTCTTGGAAATGAGTTAAACTTTGAAAAACTATAGTTTTGAAAGTCCAGGATGAGTGGAATGTGTTGATGTTGGAATGCTTTCAATAGCTTGAAAAATGTGGGAATTGTGCAACTTTGAAAAATGTCCCATTCATTTCAAATGGAACTTCCTGGAAATTTTGGTATGATCTTGGGTCAGAGCGTGGTGAAGAACTGTACGAAGTTGCCATGTGTCTCCCCAGATCTGAGTCCAAATTTGATTCTGTCTCTGTTTGATTCCTTGCCTTTGGTCTTGTTTAATAGATATCATCAGTGTTTGAAGTGGGTTGAAAAATGTGGACGGACGCACTAAAAAAACGTTGGAAACGAGAGTAGAAAAAGAACAGGAATTCTTGGAAATGTGTTAAACTTTGAAAAACTATAGTTTGAAAGTCCAGGATGAGTGGAATGTGTTGATGTTGGAATGCTTTCAATAGCTTGAAAAATGTGGGAATTGTGCAACTTGGAAAAATGTCCCATTTATTTCAAATGGAACTTCCTGGAAATTTTGGTATGATCTTGGGTCAGAGCGTGGTGCAGAACTGTACAAAGTGTACAAAGTTGCCATGTGTGTCCCCAGATCTGAGTCCAAATTTGATTCTGTCTCTGTTTGATTCCTTGCCTTTGGTCTTGTTTAATAAATGTCATCAGTGTTTGAACCTGACAACAGTTGAAGTGGGTTGAAAAATATGAAAAGAGTCATCACACTAAAAAGGTTTGGAAATAAGGTAAAAAAAACCAGGAATTCCTGAAAATGTGTTGAACGTGGAAAAAGGGTAGTTAGAAAGTCCAGGATGAGTGGAATGTGTTGATGTTGGAATGCTTTCAATAGCTTGAAAAATGTGGGAATTGTGCAACTTGGAAAAATGTCCCATTTATTTCAAATGGAACTTCCTGGAAATTTTGGTATGATCTTGGGTCAGAGCGTGGTGCAGAACTGTACAAAGTGTACAAAGTTGCCATGTGTGTCCCCAGATCTGAGTCCAAATTTGATTCTGTCTCTGTTTGATTCCTTGCCTTTGGTCTTGTTTAATAAATGTCATCAGTGTTTGAACCTGACAACAGTTGAAGTGGGTTGAAAAATATGAAAAGAGTCATCACACTAAAAAGGTTTGGAAATAAGGTAAAAAAACCAGGAATTCCTGAAAATGTGTTGAACGTGGAAAAAGGGTAGTTAGAAAGTCCAGGATGAGTGGAATGTGTTGATGTTGGAATGCTTTCAATAGCTTGAAAAATGTGGGAATTGTGCAACTTGGAAAAATGTCCCATTTATTTCAATGGGAACTTCCTGGAAATTTGGGGAAAATGTTTTTTTTTCTTTTTTAAAGAAGAATGTTTGGACGGTGGAAGAGTTGAAGTGGGGTGAAAAATGTGGACGGACGCACTAAAAAAGGTTGGAAACAAAAGTAGAAAAAGAACAGGAATTCTTGGAAATGTGTTAAACTTTGAAAAACTATAGTTTGAAAGTCCAGGATGAGTGGAATGTGTTGATGTTGGAATGCTTTCAATAGCTTGAAAAATGTAGGAATTGTGCAACTTGGAAAAATGTCCCATTCATTTCAAAATGGAACTTCCTGGAAATTTTGGTACGATATTGGGTCAGAGCGTGGTGCAGGACTGTACAAAGTGTACAGTTGCCATGTGTCTCCCCAGATCTGAGTCCAAATTTGATTCTGTCTCTGTTTGATTCCTTGCTTTTGGTCTTGTTTAATAAATGTCATCAGTGTTTGAACCTGACAACAGTTGAAGTGGGTTGAAAAATATGAAAAGAGTCATCACACTAAAAAGGTATGGAAAATAAGGTAAAAAAAAAAACAGGAATTCCTGAAAATGTGTTGAACGTGGAAAAAGGGGAGTTAGAATGTCCAGGATGAGTGGAATGTGTTGATGTTGGAATGCTTTCAATAGCTTGAAAAATGTGGGAATTGTGCAACTTGGAAAAATGTTCCATTTATTTCAAATGGAACTTCCTGGAAATTTTGGTATGATCTTGGGTCAGAGCGTGGTGCAGAACTGTACAAAGTTGCCATGTGTCTCCCCAGATCTGAGTCCAAATTTGATTCTGTCTCTGTTTGATTCCTTGCCTTTGGTCTTGTTTAATAGATGTCATCAGTGTTTGAACCTGACAACAGTTGAAGTGGGTTGAAAAATATGAAAAGAGCCATCACACTAAAAAGGTATGGAAAATAAGGTAAAAAAAAAACAGGAATTCCTGAAAATGTGTTGAACGTGGAAAAAGGGTAGTTAGAATGTCCAGGATGAGTGGAATGTGTTGATGTTGGAATGCTTTCAATAGCTTGAAAAATGTGGGAATTGTGCAACTTGGAAAAATGTTCCATTTATTTCAAATGGAACTTCCTGGAAATTTTGGTATGATCTTGGGTCAGAGCGTGGTGCAGAACTGTACAAAGTTGCCATGTGTCTCCCCAGATCTGAGTCCAAATTTGATTCTGTCTCTGTTTGATTCCTTGCCTTTGGTCTTGTTTAATAGATGTCATCAGTGTTTGAACCTGACAACAGTTGAAGTGGGTTGAAAAATATGAAAAGAGCCATCACACTAAAAAGGTATGGAAAATAAGGTAAAAAAAAAACAGGAATTCCTGAAAATGTGTTGAACGTGGAAAAAGGGTAGTTAGAATGTCCAGGATGAGTGGAATGTGTTGATGTTGGAATGCTTTCAATAGCTTGAAAAATGTGGGAATTGTGCAACTTGGAAAAATGTCCCATTTATTTCAATGGGAACTTCCTGGAAATTTGGGGAAAATGTTTTTTTTTCTTTTTAAAGAAGAATGTTTAGACGGTGGAAGAGTTGAAGTGGGGTGAAAAATGTGGACGGACGCACTAAAAAAGGTTGGAAAGAAGAGTAGAAAAAGAACAGAAATTCTTGGAAATGTGTTAAACTTTGAAAAACTATAGTTTGAAAGTCCAGGATGAGTGGAATGTGTTGATGTTGGAATGCTTTCAATAACTTGAAAAATGTAGGAATTGTGCAACTTGGAAAAATGTCCCATTTATTTCAAATGGAACTTCCTGGAAATTTTGGCACGATCTTGGGTCAGAGCGTGGTGCAGAACTGTACAAAGTGTACAGTTGCCATGTGTCTCCCCAGATCTGAGTCCAAATTTGATTCTGTCTCTGTTTGATTCCTTGCCTTTGGTCTTGTTTAATAATAGATGTCATCAGTGTTTGAACATGACAACAGTTGAAGTGGGTTGAAAAATATGAAAAGAGTCATCACACTAAAAAGGTTTGGAAATAAGGTAAAAAAAAAACAGGAATTCCTGGAAATGTGTTGAACGTGGAAAAAGGGTAGTTAGAATGTCCAGGATGAGTGGAATGTGTTGATGTTGGAATGCTTTCAATAGCTTGAAAAATGTGGGAATTGTGCAACTTGGAAAAATGTCCCATTTATTTCAAATGGAACTTCCTGGAAATTTTGGTACGATCTTGGGTCAGAGCGTGGTGCAGAACTGTACAAAGTTGCCATGTGTCTCCCCAGATCTGAGTCCAAATTTGGTTCTGTCTCTGTTTGATTCCTTGCCTTTGGTCTTGTTTAATAGATATCATCAGTGTTTGAAGTGGGTTGAAAAATGTGGACGGACGCACTAAAAAAGGTTGGAAACGAGAGTAGAAAAAGAACAGGAATACTTGGAAATGAGTTAAACTTTGAAAAACTATAGTTTGAAAGTCCAGGATGAGTGGAATGTGTTGATGTTGGAATGCTTTCAATAGCTCGAAAACTGTGGGAATTGTGCAACTTGGAAAAATGTCCCATTCATTTCAAAATGGAACTTCCTGGAAATTTTGGTACGATCTTGGGTCAGAGCATGGTGCAGAACTGTACAAAGTGTACAGTTGCCATGTGTGTCCCCAGATCTGAGTCCAAATTTGATTATGTCTCTGTTTGATTCCTGGCCTTTGGTCTTGTTTAATAAATGTCATCAGTGTTTGAACCTGACAACAGTTGAAGTGGGTTGAAAAATTTGAAAAGAGTCATCACACTAAAAAGGTATGGAAAATAAGGTAAAAAAAAAAACAGGAATTCCTGAAAATGTGTTGAACTTGGAAAAAGGGGAGTTAAAATGTCCAGGATGAGTGGAATGTGTTGATGTTGGAATGCTTTCAATAGCTTGAAAAATGTGGGAATTGTGCAACTTGGAAAAATGTCCCATTTATTTCAATGGGAACTTCCTGGAAATTTGGGGAAAATGTTTTTTTTTCTTTTTTAAAGAAGAATGTTTAGACGGTGGAAGAGTTGAAGTGGGGTGAAAAATGTGGAGGGACACACTAAAAAAGGTTGGAAACAAGAGTAGAAAAAGAACAGAAATTCTTGGAAATGTGTTAAACTTTGAAAAACTATAGTTTGAAAGTCCAGGATGAGTGGAATGTGTTGATGTTGGAATGCTTTCAATAGCTTGAAAAATGTAGGAATTGTGCAACTTGGAAAAATGTCCCATTCATTTCAAAATGGAACTTCCTGGAAATTTTGGTACGATATTGGGTCAGAGCGTGGTGCAGGACTGTACAAAGTGTACAGTTGGCATGTGTCTCCCCAGATCTGAGTCCAAATTTGATTCTGTCCCTGTTTGATTCCTTGCCTTTGGTCTTGTTTAATAGATGTCATCAGTGTTTGAACCTGACAACAGTTGAAGTGGGTTGAAAAATGTGGACGGACGCACTAAAAAAGGTTGGAAACAAGAGTAGAAAAAGAACAGGAATTCTTGGAAATGTGTTAAACTTTGAAAAACTATAGTTTGAAAGTCCAGGATGAGTGGAATGTGTTGATGTTGGAATGCTTTCAATAGCTTGAAAAATGTGGGAATTGTGCAACTTGGAAAAATGTCCCATTTATTTCAAATGGAACTTCCTGGAAATTTTGGTATGATCTTGGGTCAGAGCGTGGTGCAGGACTGTACAAAGTTGCCATGTGTGTCCCCAGATCTGAGTCCAAATTTGATTCTGTCTCTGTTTGATTCCTTGCCTTTGGTCTTGTTTAATAATAGATGTCATCAGTGTTTGAACCTGACAACAGTTGAAGTGGGTTGAAAAATATGAAAACAGTCATCACACTAAAAAGGTTTGGAAATAAGGTAAAAAGAACAGGAATTCTTGGAAATGTGTTTAAGTTTGAAAAACTATAGTTTGAAAGTCCAGGACGAGAGGAATGTGTTGATGTTGGAATGCTTTCAATAGCTTGAAAAATGTGGGAATTGTGCAACTTGGAAAAATGTCTCATTCATTTCAATGGAAACTTCCTGAAAATTTGGGGATTTTTTTTTTTTCCTTTTGAAATGATTAGTAGCATGAATGTCCTGAATGAGCAGAATTGGTTGGTGTTGGAATTGTTTAAATGGCTCAAGAAATGTTGAAGTAGTATTGAAAAATTCAAATACAAAATTTCGGGAAAACCGGGAATTTTTCAAGTTCTTAAACCAACTTGTTTTTTGTCCTGACTCGGAGGAAGGTTTAGACAGCGGACATTTCAACAACCAGTTTTCCAAGTACAAAAAAATCCAGGAATTCCCGTTTTTCAAACCCTATTTTCACCCCTTTTTCTGTCGACTACTCTTAATCTTAATCAGGACGAAAAACTAAGTTGAACTAAAAAAAATTCCCGGTTTTCCCAAATTTCCAGGAATCCCATAATACCATTTCACAATTCAAAATGTTACTATTTCAACATATCTCACCCGTTTTGGAAAATTTCAACACCAACTCGTTTAAAACATTCACATTTTTTTTCAGCATTTTCCAAAAAATTCACGCTTTTCTCGAAATTCCCAAATTTCCATGAAACTCCCATTGAACTGAGTGGGACATTTTTCAAAGTTCCACAACTCCCACATTTTTCATCCGATTCAAACCATTCCAACTTCAAAATATTCAGCTTTTCCAGGATACGTGTGCTCCTTTTCAAAAATCATCCCAAAAATTTCACAGATTTCCCAGAATTCCCAGAATTCCCAGTTTTTAGGGACATTTTCCCCATTCTAAATGAATGATCCATTTTTCAAACATCCACCATTTCCACATTTCCATATTCCATTCGTCCTGGACATTCAAACTGTCTTTTTTTCGAAGTACAAAAAAATTCCAGGAATTCCCAGTTTTCCAAACACTATTTTCCCCCTTTTTTCTGTACTCCTTGCACATTTTTCAACCGTTCCACCGTCAAAACATTCCTCTTAATCAGGACAAAAACTAAGTTGAACTGGAAAAATTCCCGGTTTTCCCAAATTTCCAGGAATCCCATAATACCATTTCACAATTCAAAATGTTACTACTTCAACATATCTCACCCGTTTTGAAAAATTTCAACACCAACTCATCTAAAACATTCACATTTTTTTTCAGCATTTTCCCAAAAAATTCACGCTTTTCTCGAAATTCCCAAATTTCCATTAAATTCTCATTTAACTGAGTGGGACATTTTTCAAAGTTCCACAACACCCACATTTTTCATCCGATTCAAACCGTTCCAACTTCAAAATATTCAGCTTTTCCAGGATACGTGTGCTCCCTTTCAAAAATCATCCCAAAAAATTTCACGGATTTCCCAGAATTCCCAGTTTTTAGGGACATTATCCCCATTCTAAACGAATGATCC
Source organism: Nerophis ophidion (assembly GCF_033978795.1). Taxonomy (NCBI): domain Eukaryota; kingdom Metazoa; phylum Chordata; class Actinopteri; order Syngnathiformes; family Syngnathidae; genus Nerophis; species Nerophis ophidion. The sequence continues at coordinate 6,775,388 of NC_084614.1, forward strand.
ATTTTTCAAACATCCACCATTTCCATATTCCACTCGTCCTGGACATTCAAACCGTCTTTTTTCGAAGTACAAAAAATTCCAGGAATTCCCAGTTTTCCAAACCTTATTTTCTCTCTTTTTTCTGTACCCCTTGCACATTTTTCAACCGTTCCACTGTCAAAACATTCCTCTTAATCAGGACAAAAACTAAGTTGAACTGGAAAAATTCCCGGTTTTCCCAAATTTTCCAGGAATCCCATAATACCATTTCACAATTCAAAATGTTACTACTTCAACACATCTCACTCGTTTTGAAAAATTTCAACACCAACTCATCTAAAACATTCACATTTTTTTTCAGCATTTTCCCAAAAATTCAGGTTTTTCTCGAAATTCCCAAATTTCCATTAAATTCTCATTGAACTGAGTGGGACATTTTTCAAAGTTCCACAACTCCCACATTTTTCGTCCGATTCAAACCATTCCAACTTCAAAATATTCAGCTTTTCCAGGATACGTGTGCTCCCTTTCAAAAATCATCCCAAAAATTTCACGGATTTTCCAGAATTCCCAGTTTTTAGGGACATTTTCCCCATTCTATACGAATGATCCATTTTTCAAACATCCACCATTTCCACATTTCCACATTCCACTCGTCCTGGACATTCAAACCGTCTTTTTTCGAAGTACAAAAAATTCCAGGAATTCCCAGTTTTCCAAACCTTATTTTCTCTCTTTTTTCTGTACCCCTTGCACATTTTTCAACCGTTCCACTGTCAAAACATTCCTCTTAATCAGGACAAAAAACTAAGTTGAACTGGAAAAATTCCCGGTTTTCCCAAATTTCCAGGAATCCCATAATACCATTTCACAATTCAAAATGTTACTACTTCAGCATATCTCACTCGTTTTGAAAAATTTCAACACCAACTCATCTAAAACATTCACATTTTTTTTCAGCATTTTCCCAAAAATTCACGCTTTTCTCGAAATTCCCAAATTTCCAATAAATTCTCATTTAACTGAGTGGGACATTTTTCAAAGTTCCACAACTCCCACATTTTTCATCCGATTCAAACCGTTCCAACTTAAAAATATTCAGCTTTTCCAGGATACGTGTGCTCCCTTTCAAAAATCATCCCAAAAAATTTCACGGATTTCCCAGAATTCCCAGTTTTTAGGGACATTTTCCCCATTCTAAACGAATGATCCATTTTTCAAACATCCACCATTTCCACATTTCCATATTCCACTCGTCCTGGACATTCAAACTGTCTTTTTTCAAAGTACAAAAAATTCCAGGAATTCCCAGTTTTCCAAACCTTATTTTCTCTCTTCTTTCTGTACTCCTTGCACATTTTTCAACCGTTCCACCGTCAAAACATTCCTCTTAATCAGGACAAAAACTAAGTTGAACTGGAAAAATTCCCGGTTTTCCCAAATTTCCAGGAATCCCATAATACCATTTCACAATTCAAAATGTTACTACTTCAACATATCTCACCCGTTTTGAAAAATTTCAACACCAACTCATCTAAAACATTCACATTTTTTTCAGCATTTTCCCAAAAATTCACGCTTTTCTCGAAATTCCCAAATTTCCATTAAATTCTCATTTAACTGAGTGGGACATTTTTCAAAGTTCCACAACTCCCACATTTTTCGTCCGATTCAAACCATTCCAACTTCAAAATATTCAGCTTTTCCAGGATATGTGTGCTCCCTTTCAAAAATCATCCCAAAAATTTCACGGATTTTCCAGAATTCCCAGTTTTTAGGGACATTTTCCCCATTCTATACGAATGATCCATTTTTCAAACATCCACCATTTCCACATTTCCATATTCCACTCATCCTGGACATTCAAACCGTCTTTTTTCAAAGTACAAAAAATTCCAGGAATTCCCAGTTTTCCAAACACTATTTTCTCTCTTTTTTCTGTACCCCTTGCACATTTTTCAACCGTTCCACTGTCAAAACATTCCTCTTAATCAGGACAAAAACTAAGTTGAACTGGAAAAATTCCCGGTTTTCCCAAATTTTCCAGGAATCCCATAATACCATTTCACAATTCAAAATGTTACTACTTCAACATATCTCACCCGTTTTGAAAAATTTCAACACCAACTCATCTAAAACATTCACTTTTTTTTTTATCATTTTCCCCAAAAATTCACGCTTTTCCCGAAATTCCCAAATTTCCATTAAATTCTCATTTAACTCAATGGGACATTTTTCAAAGTTCCACAACTCCCACATTTTTCATCCGATTCAAACCGTTCCAACTTCAAAATATTCAGCTTTTCCAGGATACGTGTGCTCCCTTTCAAAAATCATCCCAAAAATTCCACCGCCTTCCCAGAATTCCCAGTTTTTAGGGACATTTTCCCCATTCTAAACGAATGATCCATTTTTCAAACATCCACCATTTCCACATTTCCATATTCCACTCGTCCTGGACATTCAAACTGTCTTTTTTCAAAGTACAAAAAATTCCAGGAATTCCCAGTTTTCCAAACCTTATTTTCTCTCTTCTTTCTGTACCCCTTGCACATTTTTCAACCGTTCCACCGTCAAAACATTCCTCTTAATCAGGACAAAAACTAAGTTGAACTGGAAAAATTCCCGGTTTTCCCAAATTTCCAGGAATCCCATAATACCATTTCACAATTCAAAATGTTACTACTTCAACATATCTCACCCGTTTTGAAAAATTTCAACACCAACTCATCTAAAACATTCACATTTTTTTCAGCATTTTCCCAAAAATTCACGCTTTTCTCGAAATTCCCAAATTTCCATTAAATTCTCATTTAACTCAATGGGACATTATTCAAAGTTCCACAACTCCCACATTTTTCGTCCGATTCAAACCGTTCCAACTTCAAAACATTCAGCTTTTCCAGGATACGTGTGCTCCCTTTCAAAAATCATCCCAAAAAATTTCACGGATTTCCCAGAATTCCCAGTTTTTAGGGACATTTTCCCCATTCTAAACTAATGATCCATTTTTCAAACATCCACCATTTCCACATTTCCACATTCCACTCGTCCTGGACATTCAAACTGTCTTTTTTCGAAGTACAAAAAATTCCAGGAATTCCCAGTTTTCCAAACACTATTTTCCCCCTTTTTTCTGTACTCCTTGCACATTTTTCAACCGTTCCACTGTCAAAACATTCCTCTTAATCAGGACAAAAACTAAGTCGAACTGGAAAAATTCCCGGTTTTCCCAAATTTCCAGGAATCCCATAATACCATTTCACAATTCAAAATGTTACTACTTCAACACATCTCACTCGTTTTGAAAAATTTCAACACCAACTCATCTAAAACATTCACATTTTTTTTTCAGCATTTTCCCAAAAATTCAGGTTTTTCTCGAAATTCCCAAATTTCCATTAAATTCTCATTGAACTGAGTGGGACATTTTTCAAAGTTCCACAACTCCCACATTTTTCGTCCGATTCAAACCGTTCCAACTTCAAAATATTCAGCTTTTCCAGACTTCTCATGGGGATCAAAGAAAGGAAATCAGCACAAATTGTCAATTTTTTCTGTTGAAGGTTATTCAAGTCTTTTATTCCTTGTCCTCCTCCTGACTTCCTGTTCAATTAAATGTTGCATTATTTTCATTTAGTTCCATTTTTCACTATCAAATGCCTCAAGTCCAGTTCATTTTTGTAAAGTTCTAAAAATAATTTGAGTTTGTTTTGAATTTCAGGCAAATTGATGCATTTTAAATCTTTTCTGTCACTGACTAAAACAATAATAATACAAGTATTATTTGTTGTGAATGGATCTAGATTTCTTTCTTTTTGTTTGTTTTTAATCTTAATAAGGAAGCAGTGTTGTGCAGAGGTGTACTTAGAACAGTCCTGAAGGTGGAATGCTTTGAAAAGGTGGAAAATGTGGGAATGGTGGATGTTTGAAAAATGGATCGTTCATTTAGAATGGGGAACATGTCCCTAAAAACTGGGAATTCTAGGAAATCTGGGGAATTTTTGGGATGATTGATGAAAGGGAGGAGAAGAAGATAAACAAGAAGAGGAGGAAGAAGAAGAAAACGACAAAGAAGAAGAACAATGATAAGAAAAAGAAGTCGAGAAATAATAATAATAATAAGAACAGGAAGAAGGAGAAGAAAAAGAAAGAGACAAAGAAGATGAGGTATAATAAAAAAAGAAAAACAAGGAAAATAATAATAAGAAGAAGTAGAAGAAGACAATAAATAATAATAAGAAGACAAGGAATAAGAAGAAGAATAAAAAGAAAAAGAAGAAGGAGAAGAAAGAGAAGAAGAAGAAGAAGAAAAAGAAAGAGAAGGAGGAGAAGAAAAAGAACAAGAAGAAGAAAGAGACAAAGAAGACAAGGCATAATTTAAAAAAAATAAGAAGATGAACAATAAGTAGAAGAAGTAGAGGAAAAAGGAGAAGGAGACAAAGAAGACAAGGAATAAGAAGAAGAAGAAGGAGACAAAAAAGAAGAAGAAGAAAAGAAGAAGAAGAAGAAAAAGAAGAAGAAGAAGAAGAAGAAAAAGCAGGAGGAGAATAAGAAAAAGAAGTAGATAAATAATAATAGGAAGAAGAAGAACAGGAATAAGAAGAAGAAAAATAAGAAGAAGAAGGAGAAGAAAAAGAAAGAGACAAAGAAGATGAGGTATAATAAAAAAAGAAAAAGAACAAAAATAATAAGAAGAAGTTGACGAAGACGACGAAGAAGAAAAACAATAAGACCAAAAAGAAGACAAATAATAATAAGAAGAAAAGTAATAATAAGAAGAATAAAAAGAAAAAGAAGAAGGAGAAGAATAAGAAAAAGAAAGAGAAGGAGGGGAAGAAAAAGAACAAGAAAAAGAAAGAGACAGAGAAGACGAGGCATAATTAAAAAAAAATAAGAAGATGAACAATAAGTAGAAGAAGTAGAGGAAAAAGAAGAAGGAGACAAAGATGACAAGGAATAAGAAGAAGAAGGAGACAAAAAAGAAGAAGAAGAAAAGAAGAAGAAGAAGAAAAAGAAGAAGAAGAAGAAGAAAAAGAAGGAGGACAAGAAGAAGACGAATTAGAAGGAGAAGAAGAAAAAGAAAAAGAAGAAAACAGAGGAGGAGGAGAAAAAGACGAAGAAGAAGAAGAAGGAGAAGAAAAAGGAGCTGAAGAAGACGAGGAATAAAAAAAAGAATAAAAAGAAGAAGTAGAAGAAAAAGAAGAAGAAGAAGAAGAAGAAGAAGAAGAAGAAAAAGAAGAAAAAGGAGGAGAAGAAGAAGAAGACGAGGAATAATAATAATAATAATAATAATAAGAAGAAGAAGAAGAAGAAGAAGATGAAGGAGAAGAAGAAAAAGAAGGAGGAGAAGAGGAAGATAAGGAATAATAATAATAAGAAAAAGAAGGAGAAGAAGAAGAAGGACAAGGAGGAGGAGAAGAAGAAGAAGAAGAAAATGAAGGAGGAGGTGAAGAAGAAGAACAAGAAGAAGAAGGAGAAGAAGAAGAAAAAGAAGAAAAAGAAGGAGGAGAAGAAGAAGACGAGGAATAATAATAAGAAGAAGAAGAAGGAGAAGAAGAAGAAAAAGAAGGAGGAGGTGAAGAAGAAGAACAAGAAGAAGAAGGAGAAGAAGAAGAAAAAGGAGACGAAAAAGACGAAGAATAATACAAATAATAATAATAAAAAAGAACAATAAAAAGAAGAAGTAGAAGAAGAAGAAGAAGAAGAAAAAGAAGAAAAAGAAGAAGAAAACAAATCATGAACCAGTGAAAAGTAGTCAGTGTAGCAAATCAAAGTAGTTGTTTGATGTGTGGACAAGTCAAGCAGGAGATTGTCAGACAGGAAGTGTGTGTGGTGTCTGCAGGAGGAAGTCAGGAACTTCTAGCGGACGTCTGCTCTTCACGCTCACATGGTCTACCTGCCCGCTAAAGGAACAACTGAAGGAACGTCCAAAGGAACATCTAAAGGAACACCTAAAGGAACATCTAAAGGAACATCCAAAGGAACATCTAAAGGAACATCCAAAGGAACATCTAAAGGAATATATGAAGGAACATCCGAAGGAACATCTAAAGAAACACCTAAAGGAAAATCTAAAGGAACCCCTAAAGGAATATCTGAAGGAATTTCTGAAAGAACATCTAAAGGAATATATGAAGGAACATCTGAAGGAACATCTGAAGGAACACCTAAATGAAAATCTAAAGGAACATCTAAAGGAACATCTGGAGGAACATCTGAAGGAACAACTAAAGGAACATCTAAAGGAACATCCGAAGGAATATCTAAAGGAACATCTAATGGAACATCTAAAGGGACATCTAAAGGAACATATGAAGGAACACCTAAAGGAACATCTAAAGGAACATCTAAAGGAACATCCGAAGGAACATCTAAAGGAACATCTAAAGGAACATCTAAAGGAACATCTGAAGGGACATCTAAAGGAACATCTGAAGGAACATCTAAAGGAACATCTGAAGGAACATCCGAAGGAACATCTAAAGGAACATCTAAAGAAATATCTAAAGAAACATCTAAAGGAACACTTAAAGGAACACCTAAAGGAACACCTGAAGGAACATCTGAAGGAATTTCTGAAGGAACATCTAAAGGAAAATCTAAATGAACATCTAAAGGAACATCTGGAGGAACATCTGAAGGAACAACTAAAGGAACATCTAAAGGAACATCCGAAGGACTATCTAAAGGAACATCTAATGGAACATCTAAAGGGACATTTAAAGGAACATATGAAGGAACACCTAAAGGAACATCTAAAGGAACATCTAAAGGAACATCTGAAGGATCATCCGAAGGAACATCTAAAGGAACATCTAAAGGAACATCTAAAGGAACATCTGAAGGGACATCTAAAGGAACATCTGAAGGAACATCTAAAGGAACATCTGAAGGAACATCCGAAGGAACATCTAAAGGAACATCTAAAGAAACATCTAAAGAAACATCTAAAGGAACACCTAAAGGAACATCTGAAGGAATTTCTGAAGGAATTTCTGAAGGAACATCTAAAGGAACATATGAAGGAACATCTGAAGGAACATCCTAAGGAATATCTAAAGGAACATCTAACGGAACATCTAAAGGAACATCTAAAGGGACATCTAAAGGAACATCTAAAGGAACATCTAACGGAACACATAAAGGAACATCTTAAGGAACATCTGAAGGAACTTCCGACGGAACATCCAAAGGAACATCTAAGGGAACATCTAAAGGAACATCTAAAGGAACACCTAAAGGAACATCTAACGGAACATCTAAAGGAACATCTAAAGGGACATCTAAAGGAACATCTAAAGGAACATCTGAATGAACATCTAAAGGAACATCTGAAGGGACATCTAAAGGAACATCTGAAGGAACATCTAAAGGAACATCTAAAGGAACTTCCGACGGAACATCCAAAGGAACATCTAAATGAACATCTAAAGGAACATCCAGAGGAACTTCTGAAGGAACTTCCGAAGGAACATCCAAAGGAACATCTAAGGGAACATCTAAAGGAATATCTGAAGGAACATCTGAAGGAACAACTAAAGGAACAACTAAAGGAACATCTAAGGGAAAATCTAAAGGAACATCTGAAGGAACATCTAAAAGGAACATCTAAATTAACATCTGAAGGAACATCTGAAGGAACAACTAAAAGAACATCTAAAGGAACATCTAAGGGAACATCTAAAGGAACATCTGAAGGAACATCTGAAGGAACAACTAAAGGAACATCCAAAGGAACATCTAAGGGAACATCTGAAGGAACATCTGAAGGAACATCTAAAAGGAACATCTAAATTAACATCTGAAGGAACAACAAAAAGAACATCTAAAGGAACATCTGAAGGAACATCTGAAGGAACAACTAAAAGAACATCTAAAGGAACATCTGAAGGAACATCCAAAGGAACATCTAAGGGAACATCTAAAGGAACATCTAAATGAAGATCTGAAGGAACATCTTAAGGAACATCCAAAGGAACATCTAAAGGAACATTTGAAGGAACACAGCTCTCTCTGGCCGACCACTCTTGCGGTTCTACTTTTGTCTGAGCTGCATGAAAGTGTGCTTAAAGCCCCTTTGGTTCCAGGTGAGTGACCCACCAGAATCCACCCAGACATACTCTGAGGAACCCACCCTCAATGTTCTCAACCTCCAGGTGACTAGAACATCTTAGCGAAGGTTCCCTACCTCTTTAGGGGCGTCCGCCTGGATGAAAAGGCCATAGATATGTTTGGCTTTGGATGGCAGCTTCTTGTCGGACTGCAGGGTCTTGAACTCTTCACACGCCAGCCAGAACTCCAGGTTCTCCTCACTGAACTCCGTGTGGAGGAAGCGAGAGAAGGTCTCCACCCCGTCTGAAACAAAGTGCGGCCGGTTACCAGGGCAACGAGCTCAGAAGGAGAAGAGAGCGTGTGTTCCAAACAACGTGTCTGCAGTGAAGGATGTGGAAACTGCTCACAACTTCCTCATTTAAAGGTCAGCAAAACGTGCTTAGGGTTCCTTATTTGACGGACTGCTTGTTCTTGTTTTGCATTCCACAAATATCTGTCACCACACACTGAAAAACTGTGCTATTGTTTGTGCTACAATGCCATCTTTTTGGACCGGTTGAAAATAGAATTTGGGATTTGTTCCTTGAACCGGAAGTACATCCAGTTTTGTCTATCAATCATCTTTAGTGTCAACTCCAAGCAACCGTTCTAAGTTTCACAATAAAACTAAAACAAAGTTGACTTAGTAGTGTTGCCATGCATGTCTGTACCTGATATCATGCTAGCATCGCTACGCTAACAGTTTTACCAGTGTTTCTGTTAGTGTCATTAACTTACAATCACATTCCTTTTTGCATTGTTTCACTTTCGCAAATTCACCAAAACTTTACCTTGGAGTTATTGAGTCTGTTTAGTTGATTGGAGAGCTAGCTAGGAGTTAACTCCTCTTATTGAGTTTGTTTAGCTGATTGGAGAGCTAGCTGGGAGTTAACTCCTCTTATTGAGTCTGTTTAGTTGATTGGAGAGCTAGCTGGGAGTTAACTCCTCTTATTGAGTCTGTTTAGCTGATTGGAGAGCTAGCTAGAAGTTAACTCCTCTCACTGAGTCGGTTTAGTTGATTGGAGAGCTAGCTAGGAGTTAACTCCTCTTATTGAGTCTGTTTAGCTGATTGGAGAGCTAGCTAGGAGTTAACTCCTCTTATTGAGTCTGTTTAGCTGATTGGAGAGCTAGCTAGGAGTTAACTCCTCTTATTGACTCTGTTTAGCTGATTGGAGAGCTAGCTAGGAGTTTACTCCTCTTATTGAGTCTGTTTAGTTGATTGGAGAGCTAGCTAGGAGTTAACTCCTCTTATTGAGTCTGTTTAGTTGATTGGAGAGCTAGCTAGGAGTTAACTCCTCTTATTGACTCTGTTTAGCTGATTGGAGAGCTAGCTAGGAGTTAACTCCTCTTATTAAGTCTGTTTAGCTGATTGGAGAGCTAGCTAGGAGTTTACTCCTCTTATTGAGTCTGTTTAGTTGATTGGAGAGCTAGCTAAGAGTTAACTCCTCTTATTAAGTCTGTTTAGTTTATCAGAGAGCTAGCTAGGAGTTAACTCCTCTTATTAAGTCTGTTTAGCTGATTGGAGAGCTAGCTAGGAGTTAACTCCTCTTATTAAGTCTGTTTAGCTGATTGGAGAGCTAGCTAGGAGTTTACTCCTCTTATTGAGTGTGTTTAGCTGATTGGAGAGCTAGCTAGGAGTTAACTCCTCTTATTGAGTCTGTTTAGCTGATTGGAGAGCTAGCTAGGAGTTAACTTCTCTTATTGAGTCTGTTTGTGGGTGTGGCTTAAATACGGGTGGTTAGATACGGTAAATAAACCAAAAGATTATCCAGGGATGTTTGATGTTTTGTGATAATAAGGAAGTTGCAAACATTAAAAAAACGTGCATTGCGACAAAAAAGGCTCTGGATATTCATTGACGGATACACCGCGGCCAAGCACGGGCGGTGACCTGGCTTCACCGTCCGGGTTTCAACTGACCTGAGTTCTTCATCAGTTCTTCAAAGGACTCGCTCCATTGCAGAGCCGCCTCTGCTGAAATGCTGAGAAAAGATGGCGGTTAGAGGACCCGGCAGCCAAGTGCTGCACGTGTGGACCTCAAAGCTGGGCTCAAATACCGATCATGCTGGTCTTAATCAAATCCTTTGAACTCACCTGCTGGATGGAGTCTTTTTGTGCTGGCTGACATTTTCATGGGAGCCAAACCTGGTGAGACGGAGCCGGCTCTTCCTCTCGGTCACCTGATGTCTGCAAACAAAGGAGAACCCGTCACAGTCCCTTAAACAGGGGTCATCAACCGGTGGTCTGGGGGACAAGGTCACAGTCCCTTAAACAGGGGTCATCAACCGGTGGTCTGTGGGACAACGTCACAGTCCCTTAAACAGGGGTCATCAACCGGTGGTCTGGGGACGTCACAGTCCCTTAAACAGGGGTCATCAACCGGTGGTCTGGGGGACAACGTCACAGTCCCTTAAACAGGGGTCATCAACCGGTGGTCTGGGGGACATCGTCACAGTCCCTTAAACAAGGGTCATCAACCGGTGGTCTGGGGGACAACGTCACAGTCCCTTAAACAGGGGTCATCAACCGGTGGTCTGTGGGACAACGTCACAGTCCCTTGAACAGGGGTCATCAACCGGTGGTCTGGGGGACAAGGTCACAGTCCCTTAAACAGGGGTCATCAACCGGTGGTCTGTGGGAAAACATCACAGTCCCTTAAACAGGGGTCATCAACCGATGGTTCAGGGGACGTCACAGTCCCTTAAACAGGGGTCATCAACCGATGGTTCAGGGGACGTCACAGTCCCTTAAACAGGGGTCATCAACCGGTGGTCTGGGGGACAACGTCACAGTCCCTTAAACAGGGGTCATCAACCGGTGGTCTGGGGGACAACGTCACAGTCCCTTAAACAGGGGTCATCAACCGGTGGTCTGGGGGACATCGTCACAGTCCCTTAAACAGGGGTCATCAACTGGTGGTCTGGGGGACATCGTCACAGTCCCTTGAACAGGGGTCATCAACCGGTGGTCTGGGGGACAAGGTCACAGTCCCTTAAACAGGGGTCATCAACCGGTGGTCTGTGGGAAAACGTCACAGTCCCTTAAACAGGGGTCATCAACCGATGGTTCAGGGGACGTCACAGTCCCTTAAACAGGGGTCATCAACCGGTGGTCTGGGGGACAACGTCACAGTCCCTTAAACAGGGGTCATCAACCGGTGGTCTGGGGGACATCGTCACAGTCCCTTAAACAGGGGTCATCAACCGGTGGTCTGGGGGACATCGTCACAGTCCCTTAAACAGGGGTCATCAACTGGTGGTCTGGGGGACAACGTCACAGTCCCTTAAACAGGGGTCATCAACCGGTGGTCTGGGGGACATCGTCACAGTCCCTTAAACAGGGGTCATCAACCGGTGGTCTGGGGGACATCGTCACAGTCCCTTGAACAGGGGTCATCAACCGGTGGTCTGGGGGACAAGGTCACAGTCCCTTAAACAGGGGTCATCAACCGGTGGTCTGTGGGAAAACGTCACAGTCCCTTAAACAGGGGTCATCAACCGATGGTTCAGGGGACGTCACAGTCCCTTAAACAGGGGTCATCAACCGGTGGTCTGGGGGACAACGTCACAGTCCCTTAAACAGGGGTCATCAACCGGTGGTCTGGGGGACATCGTCACAGTCCCTTAAACAGGGGTCATCAACCGGTGGTCTGGGGGACATCGTCACAGTCCCTTAAACAGGGGTCATCAACTGGTGGTCTGGGGGACAACGTCACAGTCCCTTAAACAGGGGTCATCAACCGGTGGTCTGTGGGACAACGTCACAGTCCCTTGAACGAGGGTCATCAACCGGTGGTCTGGGGGACATCGTCACAGTCCCTTAAACAGGGGTCATCAACTGGTGGTCTGGGGGACAATGTCACAGTCCCTTAAACAGGGGTCATCAACCGGTGGTCTGTGGGAAAACGTCACAGTCCCTTAAACAGGGGTCATCAACCGATGGTTCAGGGGACGTCACAGTCCCTTAAACAGGGGTCATCAACAGGTGGTTCAGGGGACAACGTCACAGTCCTTTAAACAGGGGTCATCAACCGGTGGTTCGGGGATAACGTCACAGTCCCTTAAACGAGTCATCAACCGGTGGCACGGGAGACAACGTCACAGTCCCTTAAACAGGGGTCATCAACCGGTGGTTCGGGTATAACGTCACAGTCCCTTAAACGAGTCATCAACCGGTGGTCTGGGGGACAACGTCACAGTCCCTTAAACAGGGGTCATCAACCGGTGGTTCAGGGGACAACGTCACAGTCCCTTAAACAGGGGTCATCAACCGGTGGTTCGGGGATAACGTCACAGTCCCTTAAACGAGTCATCAACCGGTGGCACGGGAGACAACGTCACAGTCCCTTAAACAGGGGTCATCAGCCGGTGTTTCGGTGGACAACGTCACAGTCCCTTGAACAGGGGTCATCAACTGGTGGCCCAGGGGACAAAGTCCCAGTCCCTAAACAGAAGTCATCAACCAGTGTCCTGGGGGGGCAACGTCACAGTCAATTAAACAGGGGTCATCAATCGGTGGCCCGGGGGACTACATCACAATCCTTTAAATAGTGGTCATGAACTGGTGGTCTGGGGGACAACATCAAAAACCCATAAATTAGGGTCATCAACCGGTGGTCCGGGGGGAAACCCCTCAGTCCCTTAAAGTTGGCTCATCAACTGGTGGCCTGGGGGTCAAAAACACAGTCCCTTAAACAGGGGTCATCAACCGGTGGCCCGGGGGAAAACGTCACAGTCCCTTAAACAGGGGTCATCAACCGGTGGTTCGGGGGACAACGTCACAGTCCCTTAAATAGGGGTCATCAACTGGTGGTCAGGGGGACAACATCAAAAACCCATAAATTAGGGTCATCAACCGGTGGTCCGGGGGACAAACCCCTCAGTCCCTTAAACAGGGGTCATCAAATGGTGGTGTGGGGGACAAGGTCACAGTCCCTTAAACAGGGGTCATCCGGTGGTCCGGGGGACAACGTCATATTTTATTGTTATTTCCAGATAAACACTGACATGTATTATTGATATATTGTTATTTAGAGCCGAAATGGATCTAAATGAATCACCTGACCTTCATGAATTCATCATTTTTCAGACCGTTCTGACTTTGGACTAAAAAACTGACTTTTTCTGAACAATTCAGTACATTTTAATGAATAAATGTTATTATTTGGGATATTATTGGTTTGTATACAATTCACTTCCACTTAGTAAAAGACTTTGGTGTGTTTATTTCCTTGCATCAGTGTGGAAATATAAAATACTGTTTTCAACTTCTTGAACTAGACTCCTGGTGTTCCCTAGGGTTCTCTCCTGGGTCCTCTCTTCCAGGGTTTGGACTTTGAGTCTAGTTGAAAAAAAATAGCCTTTGATGGAGGGCCTTAAAAAGTGACCAAATGTCCACTGTGGAGGACGCTGGCCCGGGGCAATACACCCAATAAGACTCGGAGAGAGAGAGAAGAAGTCCTTACCTTCCTGGAGATGTGGCCCCCAGAACAAGGTGCTGGACCAGGCCTGCCATGTTAAAGACTCCTCACTGACACAGTTCCAGGTGTTTCCAAGAAAGTCCAGAGACAAATCACATGTGCACGTGTGAGTCCACCTCCCAGCTGGCCCTACTTTCACGGTACGGCCCACAAGAACCCAAATCAGAGCAGAGAAGCCAAACCAGACCAAAGAATTCAAACCAGACTAGAGAAAACAAACCAGAGCAGAGAAGCCAAACCAGACTAGAGAACCCAAACCAGAGCAGAGAAGCCAAACTGGACGGAGTAACTCAAAACAGACAAAAGAACCCAAACCAGAGCAGAGAAGACAAACCAAACTAGAGAAGCCAAACCAGACTAGAGAAGCCAAACCAGAGCAGAGAACCCAAACCAGAGCAGAGAAGCCAAACCAGAGCAGAAAACCCAAACCAGACTAGAGAAGCCAAACCAGAGCAGAGAACCCAAACCAGAGCAGAGAACACAAACTAGACTAGAGAAGCCAAACCATACTAGAGAAGCCAAACCAGAGCAGAGAAGCCAAACCAGACTAGAGAACCCAAACCAGAGCAGAGAACACAAACTAGACTAGAGAAGCCAAACCAGACTAGAGAAGCCAAACCAGATTAGAGAAGCCAAACCAGACTAGAGAAGCCGAACCACACTAGAGAAGCCGAGCCAGAGCAGAGAAGCCAAACCAAAGCAGAGAACACAAACCAGACTAGAGAAGCCAAACCAGAGTAGAAAAGCCAAACCAGACTAGAGAAGCCAAACCAGACTAGAGATGCCAAACCAGACTAGAGAAGCCAAACCAGACTAGAGAAGCCAAACCAGACTAGAGAAGCCAAACCAGATTAGAGAAGCCAAATCAGACTAGAGAAGCCAAACCAGACTAAAGAAGCCGAGCCAGAGCAGAGAAGCCAAACCAGAGCAGAAAAGCCAAACCAGACTAGAGAAGCCAAACCAGATTAGAGAAGCCAAACCAGACTAGAGAAGCCGAGCCAGAGCAGAGAAGCCAAACCAAAGCAGAGAACACAAACCAGACTAGAGAAGCCAAACCAGATTAGAGAAGCCAAACCCGACTAGAGAAGCCAAACCAGACTAGAGAAGCCAAACCAGAGCAGAGAAGTCAAACCCGACTAGAGAAGCCAAACCAAACTAGAGAAGCCGAGCCAGAGCAGAGAAGCCAAACCAGACTAGAGAACCCAAACCAGAGCAGAGAACACAAACTAGACTAGAGAAGCCAAACCAGACTAGAGAAGCCAAACCAGATTAGAGAAGCCAAACCAGACAAGAGAAGCCGAGCCAGAGCAGAGAAGCCAAACCAGATTAGAGAAGCCAAACCCGACTAGGGAAGCCAAACCAGACTAGAGAAGCCAAACCAGAGCAGAGAAGCCAAACCCGACTAGAGAAGCCAAACCCGACTAGAGAAGCCAAACCAGAGCAGAGAAGCCAAACACGACTAGAGAAGCCAAACCAGACCAGAGAAGCCAAACCAGACCAGAGAAGCCAAACCAGAGCAGAGAAGCCAAACACGACTAGAGAAGCCAAACCAGACCAGAGACGCCAAACCAGACCAGAGAAGCCAAACCAGAGCAGAGAAGCAAAACCAAAGCAGAGAACACAAACCAGACTAGAGAAGCTAAACCAGAGCAGAGAAGCCAAACACGACTAGAGAAGCCAAACCAGACCAGAGAAGCCAAACCAGACCAGAGAAGCCAAACTAGAGCAGAGAAGCCAAACCAAAGCAGAGAACACAAACCAGACTAGAGAAGCTAAACCAGAGCAGAAAAGCCAAACCAGACTAGAGAAGCCAAACCAGACTAGAGAAGCCAAACCAGAGCAGAAAAGCCAAACCAGACTAGAGAAGCCAAACCAGACTAGAGAAGCCAAACCAGATTAGAGAAGCCAAACCAGACTAGAGAAGCCAAACCAGACTAGAGAAGCCAAACCAGACTAGAGAAGCCAAACCAGATTAGAGAAACCAAGCCAGACTAGAGAACCCAAACCAGGGCAGAGAACACAAACTAGACTAGAGAAGCCAAACCAGACTAGAGAAGCCGAACCACACTAGAGAAACCGAGCCAGAGCAGAGAAGTCAAACCAGAGCAGAGAACACAAACCAGACTAGAGAAGCCAAACCAGACTAGAGAAGCCAGACCAGATTAGAGAAGCCAAACCAGACTAGAGAAGCCAAACCAGACTAGAGAAGCCAAACCAGATTAGAGAAGCCAAGCCAGACTAGAGAAACCAAGCCAGACTAGAGAAGCCGAGCCAGAGCAGAGAAGCCAGACGTACCAGACCTGATCAGGAGTGTGCAGGTGGAAGTGAAGAAGAAGAAGAAGAAGAAGCAGAAGTTAGCCCACCAACCTGCTGCTGTCGGTCTTCATGATGGCTTCCTCGTCCTGCGGCCTTGTCCAAAGGCACTTCCTCCCGGGTTAGAATTGATGAAAGTCCGACACGAGAGCAGCGATGACTCTCCAAATATTGTTTGTCAGCCAGGCGTCGTTCTCACTTGAGACGCCACTTCCTGTTGGAGGTGTCACAAGCGGCGCTGCAGAAAAAGCCCCCGCCGGTCGGTCCACTTCCTGTTCTTCACGCACAGAAGACATGTCGCCTCGCAGACTACAAACTCTCAAATCACCTTTTTCATGTCGAGCAAAAGCATCGTGTGACATTTGTCAGGTCACATGACTCCAGCCAGGGCCTGATCTACTAAGACCTCAATGAGGACGGGCGGGTCCATACTGGAATATCCATAGCAGATACCAGGCACCAGATACCAGGCACCAGACACCAGATACCAGGCACCAGACACCAGATACCAGGCACCAGATACCAGGCACCAGACACCAGACACCAGATACCAGACACCAGATAGCAGATACCAGACACCAGATAGCAGATACCAGACACCAGATACCAGATACCAGATACCAAACACCAGATATCAGATAGCAGAATCCTCTCATATAGTCTCACATCCATACTTCAGTTGAGGGAGTCCACCACACCTTTTCCACCAAGGGCCACACACTAACAAGTCCAAGTATGCGGGGCCACTTTGTCTTTTTTATTTAAAAAAAAATGCTAAAAACTGATATTGTGTCAGCTTTGTGTTAAAGGTGACTAAGTGTATTATTATTAGTATTATAGGTGACTAAGTATATTATTATTACTGCTATAGGTGACTAAGTGTATTATTAGTAGTATTATAGGTGACTAAGTATATTATTATTACTGCTATAGGTGACTAAGTGTATTATTAGTAGTATTATAGGTGACTAAGTATATTATTATTACTGCTATAGGTGACAAAGTGTATTATTAGTAGTATTATAGGTGACTAAGTATATTATTATTAATATTGTAGGTGACTGATTGTAGCTGAGATAGGCGCCAGCGCCCCCCGCGACCCCGAAAGGGAATAAGCGGTAGAAAATGGATGGGTATTATAGGTGACTAAGTATATTATTATTAATATTATAGGTGACTAAGTATATTATTATTAGTATTGTAGGTGACTAAGTATATTATTATTAGTATTGTAGGTGACTAGTATTATAGATGACTAAGTATATTATTATTAATTATTAGTATTATAGGTGACTAAGTATATTATTATTAGTATTATAGGTGACTAAGTATATTATTATTAATTATTAGTATTATAGGTGACTAAGTATATTATTATTAGTATTATAGGTGACTAAGTATATTATTATTAATTATTTGTATTATAGGTGACTAAGTATATCATTATTAGTATTGTAGGTGACTAAGTATATTATTATTAGTATTGTAGGTGGGACTAAGTATATTATTATTAATTATTAGTATTATAGGTGACTAAGTATATTATTATTAGTATCATCGGTGACTATGTATTATTATTAATATTTAGTATTATAGGTGACTAAGTATATATTTTTAATGATTAATATTATAAGTTACTAAGTATATTATTATTAGTCTTATAGGTGACTAAGTCTATTATTATTAGTCTTATAGGTGACTAAGTATATATAATTGATTATTAGTATTGTAAGTGACTAAGTATATTATTATTAGTATTATAGGTGACTAAGTATATTATTATTAGTCTTATAGGTGACTAAGTATATTATTATTAGTCTTATAGGTGACTAAGTATATTATTATTAGTCTTATAGGTGACTAAGTATATACAATTAATTATTAGTATTGTAGGTGAGTAAGTATATTATTATTAGTATTGTAGGTGACTAGTATTATAGATGACTAAGTATATTATTATTAATCATCAGTGTTATAGGTGACTAAGTATATTGTTATTAGTATTATAGGTGACTAAGTATATATTATTAATTATTGATATTATAGGTGACCAAGTATATTATCATTAATTATTAGTATTATAGGTGACTAAGTATATTATTATTTGTATTATAGATGACTAAGTATATTATTATTAATTATTAGTATTATAGGTGACTAAGTATATTATTATTAGTCTTATAGGTGACTAAGTATATTATTATTAATTATTAGTATTATAGGTGACTAATTATATTATTATTAGTATTATAGGTGACTAAGTATATTTTTATTAATTATTAGTATTATAGGTGACTAAGTATATTATTATTAGTATTATAGGTGACTAAGTATATTATTATTAGTATTATAGGTGACTAAGTATATATTATTAATTATTAGTATTATAGGTGACCAAGTATATATTACTTATTATTAGTATAGGTGGGTGACTCAGTATATTATTCATTATTAGTATTATAGGTGATTAAGCATATTAATTATTAGTATTATTGGTGACTTAGTATATTTTTATTAATTATTAGTATTATAGGTGACTAAGTATATTATTATTAGTATTATAGGCGACTAAGTATATTATTATTAATGATTAGTATTATAGGTAACAAAGTGTATATTTTTAATTATTAGTATTATAGGTGACTAACTATGCATTATTAATTATTAGTATTATAGGTGACTAAGTATATATTATTATTCATTTTTAGTATTATAGGTGACTAAATATAAATTAGTCACCTATAGGTGACCAAGTATATATTAATAATGAGTACTATCATAGGTGACTAATTGTATTATTATTCATTATTATTATTATAGGTGACTAAATATATATTATTAGTAGTATTATAGCTGACTAAGTATTTTATTATTAATTAGTATTTTAGGCGACTAAGTATATATAATTTTTCTTTTATTACATTTGTATTTATTTTTTTACCATGCAAAAATAAAATAAAAATTGGTGATAAAACGAATGTGTAAATAAATAAGAATATTCATGTTCATTTAAACATTTAACAGTCTTTATTATTGTTGTTGTCATTTTTTAAATTAATTTATAAGTGAGTATTTATTTTTAATACATTTTTCTCATTAAATACATTATTTTTAATTACATTATTTTCTACAATGCAAAAATTGAATAAAAAAAGTAGTAAAACTAATGTGTTATTAAATAAGAATATTTATGTAAGTTAAACATTTAACAGTGTTTATTATTGTTGTTGTCAGTTTTGAAATAAATTAATCTATAGGTGAGTATTTATTTGTAATCATTTTTTCTCATTAAATACCTTTTTATTACATTTTTATTTATTTTTCACCATGCAAAAGTAGAATAAAAATAGTAATACAACGAATGTGTAAATACATAAGAGTATTCATGTTCAGTTAAACATTTAACTGTCTTTATTATTGCTGTTGTCATTTAAGTGAGTATTTATTTCTAATTATTTTTTTCTCATTGAATAAATTGTTTTTATTTTTATTACATTTGAATTTTTTTTTTACCAAGCAAAAATAGAATAAAAATAGTATTAAAACGAATGTGTGAATAAATAAGTATATTCGTGTTCAGTTAAACATTTTAACAGTCTTTCTTATTGTTGTTGTCATTTTTGAAATTAATTTATAAGTGAGTATTTATTTTTAATACATTTTTCTCATTAAATACATTCTTTTTAATTACATTATTTTCTACAATGCAAAAATTGAATAAAAAATGTAATAGAACTAATGTGTTATTAAATAAGAATATTAATTTAAGTTAAACATTTAACAGTGTTTATTATTGTTGTTGTCATTTTTGAAATAAATTAATTTATAGGTGAGTATTTATTTGTAATAATTTTTCTCATTAAATACCTTTTTTATTACATTTTTATTTATTTTTCACCATGCATAAGTAGAATAAAAATAGTAATACAACGAATGTGTAAATACATAAGAATATTCATGTTCAGTTAAACATTTAACTGTCTTTATTATTGTTGTCGTCATTTAAGTGAGTATTTATTTGTAATAATTTTTTCTCATTGAATAAATTGTTTTTATTTTCATTACATTTGTATTTATTTTTTTTACCAAGCAAAAATAGAATAAAAATAGTATTAAAACGAATGTGTGAATAAATAAGAATATTCGTGTTCAGTTAAACATTTTAACTGTCTTTATTATTGTTGTTGTGATTTAAGTGAGTATTTATTTCTAATTATTTTTTCTCAATAAATAAATTGTTTTTATTTTTATTACATTTGTATTTTTTTTTTACCAAGCAAAAATAGAATAAAAATGGTATTAAAACGAATTTGTGAATAAATAAGAATATTCGTGTTCAGTTAAACATTTAACAGTCTTTATTATCGTTGTTGTCATTTTTTAAATAAATTATTTTATAGGTGAGTATTTATTTGTAATTATTTTTTCTCATTAAATACCTTTTTTATTACATTTTTATTTATTTTTCACCATGCAAAAGTAGAATAAAAATAGTAATACAACGAATGTGTAAATACATACGAATATTCATGTTCAGTTAAACATTTAACTGTCTTTATTATTGCTGTTGTCATTTAAGTGAGTATTTATTTGTAATTATTTTTTTCTCATTGGATAAATTGTTTTTATTTTTATTACATTTGTATTTTTTTTTTACCAAGCAAAAATAGAATAAAAATGGTATTAAAACGAATGTGTGAATAAATAAGTATATTCGTGTTCAGTTAAACATTTTAACAGTCTTTATTATTGTTGTTGTCATTTTTGAAATTAATTTATAAGTGAGTATTTATTTTTAATACATTTTTCTCATTAAATACATTCTTTTTAATTACATTATTTTCTACAATGCAAAAAGTGAATAAAAAATGTAATAGAACTAATGTGTTATTAAATAAGAATATTAATTTAAGTTAAACATTTAACAGTGTTTATTATTGTTGTTGTCATTTTTGAAATAAATTCATCTATAGGTGAGTATTTATTTGTAATCATTTTTTCTCATTAAATACCTTTTTTATTACATTTTTATTTATTTTTCACCATGCAAAAGTAGAATAAAATAGTAATACAACAAATGTGTAAATACATACGAATATTCATGTTCAGTTAAACATTTAACTGTCTTTATTATTGCTGTTGTCATTTAAGTGAGTATTTATTTGTAATTATTTTTTTCTCATTGGATAAATTGTTTTTATTTTTATTACATTTGTATTTTTTTTTACCAAGCAAAAATAGAATAAAAATGGTATTAAAACGAATGTGTGAATAAATAAGTATATTCGTGTTCAGTTAAACATTTTAACAGTCTTTATTATTGTTGTTGTCATTTTTGAAATTAATTTATAAGTGAGTATTTATTTTTAATACATTTTTCTCATTAAATACATTCTTTTTAATTACATTATTTTCTACAATGCAAAAATTGAATAAAAAATGTAATAGAACTAATGTGTTATTAAATAAGAATATTAATTTAAGTTAAACATTTAACAGTGTTTATTATTGTTGTTGTCATTTTTGAAATAAATTAATTTATACGTGAGTATTTATTTGTAATAATTTTTCTCATTAAATACCTTTTTTATTACATTTTTATTTATTTTTCACCATGCATAAGTAGAATAAAAATAGTAATACAACGAATGTGTAAATACATAAGAGTATTCATGTTCAGTTAAACATTTAACTGTCTTTATTATTGTTGTCGTCATTTAAGTGAGTATTTATTTGTAATAATTTTTTGTCATTGAATAAATTGTTTTTATTTTCATTACATTTGTATTTATTTTTTTTACCAAGCAAAAATAGAATAAAAATAGTATTAAAACGAATGTGTGAATAAATAAGAATATTCGTGTTCAGTTAAACATTTTAACAGTCTTTATTATCGTTGTTGTCATTTTTCAAATGCATAAAAACATAAGTTAGTGTGAATTTAAAATTTTTTTTTCTCATTAACACATTTTTACTCTTGTTTTTTACCATGCAAAATGGCATCAAAATAGTAATACAATGTAATAGTGTTACTGTTAATTGAGGATTTGACGGACAAATCCCCTCCTTGGTGCACGTCAGCTTGACCACATATTGATTACAAATTAACTAAATCGCAGGGTCGACTTTGGCAAATGCACTTGTCTGTCCGGTGCGTTACAAACGCCCCGCAGAGCGCCCGGCAGACAATGTGCGTCCTATTAAAAGCCATCAGCATTGATTGCACGCAGCTCCAGCCCAGTGGTCCAGTAAAGTATCCTTCCCTTCAGGTAAACAACGGACAGCTGAATGGCTGAAAGCAAATTGAAATGCACTCATTTAGTGGAGTTTGCCTCCTGTCAACATGGCAGATGAGAGCAGCTCCGAAATCAATTCGCCCCCCAAGGCGCTCCTGCCAGCTGGGCGCACGAGATTAGCTTTTTATTTGTGCTTTTATCATTTGGAAATCATATTCCCATATGCACTTTTAAATGTTGTTTTTGACTATCATCTGCAGCTTTTCACCCATGAAACGAGAGTGCGGACGGAGGAGAAAGAATACAGGAATGTGCTGCTGATCTCTTCTCCCCCGACAAGGAACTCACCCACAAAATAATCAACTAGAGAGAGTCAAATAAATACAGTAGAGAATATTTGCTGTGTTCGCCAAACAAGAAAAAAAAATAGAAACTTAAAATCGACAAATAAACCTGAAGTTGATCTAGAGATTTAAGTATTATTTTTTTTTTACTCTTTTGAGTCATTGCTTGTAAAATAATACTTGATAAAAATATATATTTTTTTGAGGGTGGGAAACATTGCACATTTTGTGTTTTTGCCATTCAAAAACAGGGAATAAGACACTTAGACCAGTCTTTGGACCGCTCTTTGGACCACTCCTTAGACCATTCTTTGGACCACTCCTTAGACCATTCTTTGGACCACTCCTTAGACCACTCCTTCAACTACTCTTTGGACCACTCCTTAGACCGCTCTTTGGACCACTCCTAGGACCACTCTTTGGACAATTCCTTAGACCACTCTTTGGACCACTCCTTGGACCAGTCTTAGGACCATTCTTTAGGCCACTCTTTGGACCACTCCTTGGACCACTCTTTGGACCACTCCTTGGACCACTACATAGACCAGGCTTTGGACCACTCCCTGGACCAATCTTTGGACCACTCCTTAGACCACTCCTTGGACCACTCTTTGGACCACTCTTTGGACGACTCCTTAGACCACTCTTTGGACCATTCCTTGGACCACTCCTTAGACTTCTCCTTAGACCACTCCTTGGACCACTCCTTGGACCACTCCTTGGACCACTCTTTGGACCACTCTTTGGACCACTCTTTGGACAAATCCTTAAACCACTCTTTGGACCACTCCTTAGACCACTCTTTGGACCACTCCTTGGACCACTCTTTGGACCACTCTTTGGACAAATCCTTAAACCACTCTTTGGACCACTCCTTGGACCACTCTTTGCACCACTCCTTAGACCAGTCTTTGGACCACTCTTTGGACCACTCCTTAGACCATTCTTTGGACCACTCCTTGGACCACTACTTGGACCACTCTTTAGACCACTCCTTGGACCACTCTTTAGACCACTCCTTGGACCACTCCTTGGACCACTCTTTGGACCACTCTTTGGACCAGTCCTTGGACTACTCCTTAGACCACTCTTTGGACAACTCCTTGGATCACTCTGTGGACCACTCTTTGGACCAGAGTTCTCTCCCCTGACTGTCTGCTGATTTCCCACAGACGAGACTCCCACTTTTTTTTATTAAATGAGCAACTAATTAATGAAACAACACTAATTTACTTGACATCCATTGACATCCATCTGCCATCCCTTCTCAAGGTTTCCTTTTTTCCATCTGGGGTTTTTTGAATTCAAGTTCAAGTTGAACGGAACTTTGTGGCTGTTATCAACTTACTTATCAACGATCTCTGTCTCACCACTCCGCCCTCAGCTAGCTAGCTGCTAAGCTAACGAGGCTAGCGGAGAAAGGCAGCGCCGGTCTGAAGGAAGCTTCTCCCCAGCCACCGTGACCACCACTTCCCGAAGACAGCTGGCACTCCACTCGGCGACGGAAAGTTTCTGTGAGTATGGCTTCCTGCGCTTCGTGCACTTTACTCATGGATAGGTTGGCTTTGCTAGAGAGCCGTGTCCGCCAGTTAGAGCAGTGTAATTTCGTAACTTTAGATGTTGCGGACACATCTGCTAGCGTTAGCTGTAGCGAGCTAACTAGCCCAGCTTGTAGCAGCCCTAATCGGCCTACAAGCTACGGTGTACCGGTTGAGACGCATAATAGATTTAGCCCTTTAGCTAGTCCTACACCCCAGTCTACCGGGCACCACACTTTAGTTATAGGGGACTCCATCACCCGAAACATAAAGCTTAGCAAACCAGCCACAATTAAGTGTATTCCCGGGGGCAGAGCACCTGACATTGAAGCTAATCTTAGGGAGCTAACTCGCAACAGGTCTAGTAAACACGTACGGCAGGCTAACCGCACCACTAGTTATGCGAATATAGTAATACACGTTGGCTCCAATGACGTTAGGATGAGACAATCAGAGATTACAAAGAGAAACATAGCCAGGGCTTGTAATCTCGCCAGAAAGATGTCCAGGCATCGAGTAATTGTCTCTGGCCCCCTGCCTGGGAGAGGCAATGATGAGAGATATAGCAGATTAGTCTCTCTTAACAGGTGGCTGGATAGCTTCTGCAGACAACAGGGATTTACGTTTATTGATAATTGGCCCTCTTTCTGGGGCAAACCTGGCTTGCTGAGGAGAGACGGCCTTCACCCTAACCAGGAAGGCGCTATCCTCTTGTCTCGGAACATAGACTTCGCATTGAGCCACATTTGACTAACTGCACTAGAGCAAGCCCGGTCACAGGCAATTACAGAGCCTGCTAGCCTGGGTATGGAGTCAGTTAAGTTAGAACTAGCCAGCGCCAGGCTGGATGATCCCTGTACACATAGCAATTTTCGTAGAATAATACACAACTCACAAAATGTTTTTTCTACTGTATCTATGACTTCGTCAGAGTTAGACATGCGTTCTACTGAGGTGGCAAATTATGATGCGTTCAGTTTATCGCAGCGCCAAGTAGACAATCTGAAAATTCCCGTCATATCAATTCCTAGATATGGTCGTAATTATTTTAAGTACACTGCGCATAATAAACGCAACATTATTAATATTGCTACTACGGATAATTTTATCAACAACTCCTTAAAACAGCCCACTACCTATAATATGGGCTTTCTAAACATCAGATCTTTGTCTCCCAAAACGTTATTAGTCAATGAGGTCATTAGAGACAACAACCTTAACGTCATCGGTCTTAGCGAAACCTGGCTCAAACCAGACGACTTTTTTGCGATAAATGAGGCATCCCCTCCTAACTATACGAATGCGCATATTGCCCGTCACCTCAAAAGGGGAGGGGGTGTCGCACTAATATACAACGAAAACTTTAACTTTAGTCCTAACTTAAATAATAAATATAAATCGTTTGAGGTGCTTTCTATGAAGTCTGCCACACCTCTGCCTCTGTGCCTGGCCGTTATCTACCGCCCCCCAGGGCCCTATTCGGACTTTATTAATGAATTCTCAGAGTTTGTTGCTGATCTAGTGACGCACGCCGATAATATAATTATAATGGGGGACTTTAATATCCATATGAATACCCCATTGGACCCACCGTGCGTGGCGCTCCAGACTATAATTGATAGCTGTGGTCTTACACAAATAATAAATGAACCGACGCATTGCAGCGGTAATACGATAGACCTAGTGCTTGTCAGAGGTATCACCGTCTCCAAAGTTATGATACTCCCGTATACTAAAGTAATGTCCGATCATTACCTTATAAAATTCGAAGTTCAGACTCATGTTCGGCAAGCTAATAATAATAATAACTGCTATAGCAGCCGCAACATTAATGCTGCCACAACGACGACTCTTGCGGACCTACTGCCCTCGGTAATGGCACCGTTCCCAAAGTATGTGGGGTCTATTGATAACCTCACTAACAACTTTAACAACGCACTGCGCGAAACCATTGATAGTATAGCACCGCTGAAGTTAAAAAAGGCTCCAAAAAGGCGTACGCCATGGTTTACTGAAGAAACTAGAGCTCAGAAATTATTATGTAGAAAGCTGGAACGCAAATGGCGCACGACTAAACTTGAGGTGCACCATCAAGCATGGAGTGATAGTTTAATAACTTATAAACGCATGCTTACCTTAGCTAAAACTAATTATTACTCAAATCTCATCCGCATTAATAAAAACGATCCAAAATTTTTGTTTAGTACAGTAGCATCGCTAACCCAACAAGGGACTCCTTCCAGTAGCTCCACCCATTCGGCAGATGACTTTATGAAGTTCTTTAATAAGAAAATTGAACTTATTAGAAAGGAGATTAAAGACAATGCGTCCCAGCTACAACGGGGTTATAGTAACACAGATACGATTGTATATACAGCGGATACTGCAAATATCCAAAATAGTTTCTCTCGTTTTGATGAAATAACATTAGAAGGATTGTTACAACGTGTAAATGGAATAAAACAAACAACATGTTTACTTGACCCACTTCCTGGGAAACTTATCAAGGAGCTTTTTGTATTATTAGGTCCATCAGTGCTAAATATTATAAACTTATCACTTTCCTCGGGCACTGTTCCCGTTGCATTCAAAAAAGCGGTTATTCATCCTCTCCTTAAAAGACCTAACCTCGATCCAGACCTCATGGTAAACTACCGACCGGTGTCTCACCTTCCCTTTATTTCGAAAATCCTCGAAAAAATTGTTGCAGAGCAGCTAAATGAGCACTTAGCGTTTAACAATCTATGTGAAACCTTTCAATCCGGTTTCAGGGCAAATCACTCGACTGAGACAGCCCTCGCAAAACTGACTAATGATCTATTGCTAACGATGGACTCTGATGCGTCATCTATGTTGCTGCTCCTCGATCTTAGCGCTGCTTTCGATACCGTCGATCATAATATTTTATTAGAGCGTATCAAAATACGAATTGGTATTTCAGACTCAGCCCTGTCATGGTTTAACTCTTATCTTACTGATAGGATGCAGTGCGTCTCCTATAACAGTGTGACCTCGGACTATGTTAAGGTAACATGTGGAGTTCCCCAGGGTTCGGTCCTTGGCCCTGTACTCTTCAGCATCTACATGCTGCCGCTAGGTGACGTCATACGCAAATACGGTATTAGCTTTCACTGTTATGCTGATGACACCCAACTTTACATGCCCCTAAAGCTGACCAACACGCCGGACTGTAGTCAGTTGGAAGCGTGTCTTAATGAAATTAAACAATGGATGTCCGCTAACTTTTTGCAACTTAATGCCAAAAAAACGGAAATGCTGATTATCGGTCCTGCTAGACACCGACCTCTATTTAATAATACAACTTTAACATTTGACAACCAAATAATAAAACAAGGTGACTCTGTAAAAAATCTGGGTATTATCTTCGACCCAACTCTCTCCTTTGAGGCACACATTAAAAGCGTTACTAAAACGGCCTTCTTTCATCTCCGTAATATCGCTAAAATTCGCTCCATTTTGTCCACTAAAGACGCCGAGATCATTATCCATGCGTTTGTTACGTCTCGTCTCGATTACTGTAACGTATTATTTTCGGGTCTCCCAATGTCTAGCATTAAAAGATTACAGTTGGTACAAAATGCGGCTGCTAGACTTTTGACAAGAACAAGAAAGTTTGATCATATTACGCCTGTACTGGCTCACCTGCACTGGCTTCCTGTGCACTTAAGATGTGACTTTAAGGTTTTACTACTTACGTATAAAATACTACACGGTCTAGCTCCAGCCTATCTTGCCGATTGTATTGTACCGTATGTCCCGGCAAGAAATCTGCGTTCAAAAGACTCCGGCTTATTAGTGATTCCTAGAGCTCAAAAAAAGTCTGCGGGCTATAGAGCGTTTTCCGTTCGGGCTCCAGTACTCTGGAATGCCCTCCCGGTAACAGTTCGAGATGCTACCTCAGTAGAAGCATTTAAGTCTCATCTTAAAACTCATCTGTATACTCTAGCCTTTAAATAGACCTCCTTTTTAGACCAGTTGATCTGCCGCTTCTTTTCTTTCTCCTATGTCCCCCCCTCCCTTGTGGAGGGGGTCCGGTCCGATGACCATGGATGAAGTACTGGCTGTCCAGAGTCGAGACCCAGGATGGACCGCTCGTCGGGACCCAGGATGGACCGCTCGCCTGTATCGGTTGGGGACATCTCTACGCTGCTGATCCGCTCGAGATGGTTTCCTGTGGACGGGACTCTCGCTGCTGTCTTGGAGCCACTGTGGATTGAACTTTCGCAGTATCATGTTGGACCCGCTCGACATCCATTGCTTTCGGTCCCCTAGAGGGGGGGGGTTGCCCACATCTGAGGTCCTCTCCAAGGTTTCTCATAGTCAGCATTGTCGCTGGCGTCCCACTGAATGTGAATTCTCCCTGCCCACTGGGTGTGAGTTTTCCTTGCCCTTTTGTGGGTTCTTCCGAGGATGTTGTAGTCGTAATGATTTGTGCAGTCCTTTGAGACATTTGTGATTTGGGGCTATATAAATAAACATTGATTGATTGATTGATTGACTTTCAGGCGGGCACAAATAACGGCCAAAAGAAACGAGGTCGACCGTCCCTTCAGTTGTCCTTTTTTTCTCACCCAGATAGTGATGTCTGCAAATGTGAGCGTTTAGCCGAAAGAGGAAGTGACACGAGTGAAACTGCTGCGCTCACAGGGCTGCACGAGGAACGCAGACCATGACTTCCTGTGTGTTCCTTCCAGTCGGCCTCGGACTGACTTGTGGCGTTCACGGTTCGCAACAAAACTAAGAGAAACCCACACACTGAAAGCAACATCTTGAATTCACTTTGTGTTTGTGCGTTCAAACGAGTAAACAATGAGGCTCTCTGGGATGGCTTTCATCTCCAGGAATACGCTCGGAGGTTCATTGGGCGTTGGATGAAGCCAAAATATTCCTCTCATACATCTTTGATTTATTCATTTTCTATCATATTCAGGGTGGTGGCTATGCAGCACACACTAAAATGTTTGCAGGCAATCCGCAGACCCCCTCTCCACAAACCTGGCAGAAGGTGTGTGGGGAAAGTTCCAAGACTGTTGATGTTGCCGGCGCTCCTGGGAGTGAGGGCTGCTGACTTCCTGCCACAGGGCCAGACCATCAAAGAGATCCTGCGGCGTTTTGCTCCGTTCAGCGAGCAAGCAGAGGCCAGAGTAGTCTGCTTCACCATGGCAACATGCAGGTCTGCCCACAAGACCACCAGCATCTGCCGGTTCCTGGCCCACAATTACCCAGTGTTTTGGGAATAAAGCCACATATTTTCCGACAGTAGTCAAGATGCTGTATTAACTGTCCCCGGGTTAAGAGTCCAGAGACCAACTTGATCCCCAACAGTCCTCCATCTTCTTCCGCTTATCCGAGGTCGGGTCGTGGGGGCAACAACCTAAGCGGGGAAACCCAGACTTCCCTTTCCCCAGCCACTTCGTCTAGCTCTTCCCTGGGGATCCCGAGGCATTCCCAGGCCAGCCGGGAGACATAGTCTTCCCAACGTGTCCTGGGTCTTCCCCGTGGCCTCCGAACGCCTCCCTAGGGAGGCGTTCGGGTGGCATCCTGACCAGATGCCCAAACCACCTCATCTGGTTCCTCTCCATGTGAAGGAGCAGCGGCTTTACTTTGAGTTCCTCCCGGATGGCAGAGCTTCTCACCCTATCTCTAAGGGAGAGACCCGGAAACTCATTTGGGCCGCTTGTACCCGTGATCTTATCCTTTCGGTCATGACCCAAAGCTCATGACCATAGGTGAGGATGGGAACGTAGATCGACCGGTAAATTGAGAGCTTTGCCTTCCGGCTCAGCTCCTTCTTCACCGCAACGGATCGGTACTGAAGACGCCGCACCGATCCGCCTGTCGATCTCACGATCCACTCTTCCCTCACTCGTGAACAAGACTCCTAGGTACTTGAACTCCTCCACTTGGGGCAGGGTCTCCTCCCCAACCCGGAGATGGCATTCCACCCTTTTCCGGGCGAGAACCATGGACTCGGACTTGGAGGTGCTGATTCTGTGTCCTCTTCTCAATGCAGGTTTATGTTCCACATATTGCAACCTTGACTACTTGGAGGTATTATTTCCTACTGATTGGGTGGAGAGGAGCTAGGTGAGGCGGTTTGGGCATCTGGTCATTTCCAGAGCCACCGCCACAGACTTTCCATTCCGGATCTCGACGTTAGACGGACGCAAAGCTTCCTCAGGATCCCCCGGGAGGATCTGAGGGAAGTCTATGAAGATGGAAGGATGGATCATCCGATCAAGAGATGGATTTAAGATGGAGTTCACCACGGACTTCTCCAGTTTGCTACTGAAACTAGCTTGTTTTTCTAGCAGGTCTACGGTCGCTATCATTCTGTTTTGGTCAGCCAATCAATTGATGAAAACCCTTAATTGAACCAGGTATGAAGTCAAGAGGGACCTGGTCAATAAGGCAGCAAAAACCACGAAAAACATAAAAGGAACAACAAAAACAGCAGCACCGTTACAAACTTAAGTACTTCCATGTATTCAGTGAAAAACAACTTAAGAACAAACACGGCGCCCAATAGAAACAGTTTCTCCGTCCTTTAAAGTGGCCTGAAGTTCAATCAATCAATCAATCAATGTTTACTTATATAGCCCTAAATCACTAGTGTCTCAAAGGGCTGCACAAACCATTACGACATCCTCGGTAGGCCCGCATAAGGGCAAGGAAAAACTCACACCCAGTGGGACGTCGGTGACAATGATGACTATGAGAACCTTGGAGAGGAGGAAAGCAATGGATGTCGAGCAGGTCTAACATGATACTGTGAAAGTTCAATCCATAATGGATCCAACACAGTCGCGAGAGTCCAGTCCAAAGCGGATCCAACACAGCAGCGAGAGTCCCGTTCATAGCGGAGCCAGCAGGAAACCATCCCAAGCGGAGGCGGATCAGCAGCGCAGAGATGTCCACCAGGCCGATACACAGGCGAGCAGTACATGGCCACCGGATCGGACCGGACCCCCTCCACAAGGGAGAGTGGGACATAGGAGAAAGAAAAGAAGCGGCAGATCAACTGGTCTAAAAAGGAGGTCTATTTAAACGCTAGAATATACAGATGAGTTTTAAGGTGAGACTTAAATGCTTCTACTGAGGTGGCATCTCGAACTGTTACCGGGAGGGCATTCCAGAGTACTGGAGCCCGAACGGAAAACGCTCTATAGCCCGCAGACTTTTTTTGGGCTTTGGGAATCACTAATAAGCCGGAGTCCTTTGAACGCAGATTTATATATATATGTATGTGTGGGGGAAAAATCACAAGACTACTTCATCTCTACAGAACTGTTTCATGAGGGGTTCCCTCAATCATCAGGAGATTGAGGGAACCCCTCATGAAACAGTTCTGTAGAGATGAAGTAGTTTTGTGATTTTTCCCCCACACCTACATATTGCACTGTACCATGGTATCGAGCACTATTCTCTGGATAATCCAATCAAAACATATATATATATATATATATATATATATATATATATATATACACAGTGGGGCAGAAAAGTATTTAGTCAGCCAGCGATTGTGCAAGTTCTCCCACTTAAAATGATGACAGAGGTCCGTAATTTTCATCATAGGTACACTTCACCTGTGAGAGACAGAATGTGAAAAAAAAAAACAGGAAGTCACATTGTAGGAATTTTAAGGAATTTATTCGTAAATGATGGTGGAAATTAAGTATTTGGTCAAGCATTCAAAGCTCTCACTGATGGAAGGAGGTTTTGTCTCAAAATCTCAGGATACAGGGCCCCGTTCATTCTTTCCTTAACACGGATCAATCGTCCTGTCCCCCTTAGCAGGAAAAACAGCCCCAAAGCATGATGTTTCCACCCTCATGCTTCACAGTAGGCATGGTGTTCTTCTTCCTCCAAACACCACCAGTTGAGTTTATACCAAAAAGTTCTATTTTGGTTTCATCCGACCACATGACATTCTCCCAATCCTCTGCTGTATCATCCATGTATCCATTTTGGTATAAACTCAACTGGTGGTGTTTGGAGGAAGAAGAATACTGAGTTGCATCCCAAGAACACCAAACCTACTGGGAAGCATGGGGGTGGAAACATCATGCTTTGGGGCTGTTTTTTCTGCTAAGGGGACAGGACGATTGATCCGTGTTAAGGAAAGAATGAACGGGGCCATGTATCCTGAGATTTGGAGCCAAAACCTCCTTCCATCAGTGAGAGCTTTGAATGCTTGACCAAATACTTATTTTCCACCATCATTTAGAAATAAATTCTTTAAAATTCCTACAATGTGAATTCCTGGAATTTTTTTTCCACATTCTGTCTCTCACAGTTGAAGTGTACATATATATATATATATATATATATATATATATATACATAAAAGTACCAAGGGTTGAAAGAGCAGCTGAATGTTGTCTGTCTATCTGTGTTGGCCCTGCGATGAGGTGGCGACTTGTCCAGGGTATACCCTGCCTTCCGCCCGATTGTAGCTGAGATAGGCGCCAGCACCCCCCGCGACCCCAAAAAAAGAGAATACGCGGTAGAAAATGGATGGATGGATATATATATATATATATATATAAATAAAAGTACCAAGGGTTGAAAGAGCAGCTGAAACGGATGTGGAAGGTCAAGGCTAGCGTGGTCCCCGTGGTAGTGGGGGTCGCTCGGGGTAGTAACCCCCCCAAACTAGGAGAGTGGCTCCAACAGATCCCAGAAACAACATATGAAGTTTCAGTCCAGAAGAATGCAGTCCTAGGAACAGCCAAGAACCCTCAAACTCCCAGACCCCTGGTAAAGGACCCGAGCTTGAAGATGACACAGACACAGCGGTGAGAAGGATATTTTTTTATTTAATATATATATATATATATATATATATATATATATATATATATATATATATATATATATATATATATATATATATATATATATATATATATATACATAAATATAAAAATATATATATAAAAATCTCCTGATGATTGAGGGAACCCCTCATGAAACAGTTCTGTAGAGATGAAGTAGTCTTGTGATTTTTCCCACACCCACACCTACATATATATATATATATATATATATATATATATATATATATATATATATATATATATATATATATATATATATATATATGTGTATATATGTGTGTACATGTACTGTATATATGTATTATTCTTAATTTAGGCACCAAACTAGATGGTTCATTACATCAATCTTCATTACATAAAATGCATTTTTCACCATCATGATGACATGGTGCAAGGTCACACCCCTTTACCCAATATGGCGCCCGTCTTTCCTGGTATGGCTACGTCTGATGCAGCAAAGTGAATTTGAGAACTAGCCCGACTCAGCACTGTGACGCCAACACAGCTCATTATTGAAATGCTGTTAGTAAATATATTCCACTTGCTCTTTCAAGGAGACGTCAGGTGTGCAAAGTGCGTTCAACATCCTAACAAGTTCTCCAGAGGAAA
Source organism: Nerophis ophidion (assembly GCF_033978795.1). Classification (NCBI taxonomy): domain Eukaryota; kingdom Metazoa; phylum Chordata; class Actinopteri; order Syngnathiformes; family Syngnathidae; genus Nerophis; species Nerophis ophidion. The sequence goes on from NC_084614.1 coordinate 6,808,844, forward strand.
GGCCTAATTATGTTGGTTTTCTTCTTCCTTTTTAGATTTTGTGTTAACCCAGGTAGTCTTGCGACCCCTGTGGTTCCTACTGAGAGCTTCTGGGCCCACTGAGGGCCACAAAACCCCCCCAAAGCCTTTTTCCCCTCCTTGTTTGAAATGGTGGACTAAAAGGTTGCCCACGGCCCCTAAAGAAGGCAGGCAAGAACACATTTGCAGCCATGACTGATTGGCACTTCATTTTTCTCACAAAATCAAACGTAATTAAAGCTGCAAGCAGCATTGGTCGGGTCCGCCTTTGGCTGCCGCAGCCGCTACTCAAGCCCTGGTCTAAGTCAGACCAACATAGAGGTTTTTATTTCATGTCTCTACGACATTCCTAACAGCAGTTATAAGCAGTTTTGTCTGGGTTTTTTCCTAGGGGGAGCTAGAGCGCAATTTATATTTTTAGGGTTTGGTTTTTTTATTAGATGGCAATTTTGGCCGGTCCTGATGTGTGTGTAAAATGTGGTGAGTTTTGAAGCATGTTAAGGGGGTCAAATTACAGATTGGCTTTTCTGGATGTTGTTGATAAATAGCTTTTGATTGGCATAGTAGAGCTTTAACTAGCTTTTTGAAGCATTTTAAGGGGGTCAAATAACAGCTCAAAGAGGCAAAAATGACATTTTTTAGGAGACTTTGCACAGGGGTTCTTTGAAGGCGCGTGAAATCAAAACCTGAGAACTTATCAAAACTCTGTTCTATACTTTTAATCAGAAGGGTTCAATCTCTCTCCTGTGCGAGTTTGAAGCCAAAACAACAAACGCACTCAGAGGAGATGATGTTTGAAGAAAGGTGATCGGTTTTTACAAAACTTTTGTTTTGAAGGGGGGATTGCAAACTTACTGTTGATTTTTGTTGGGGGTTGTCAATCTATGAAATGTAGGTCTAAGCGAGACCTACATAGAGGTTTTTGTTTCATGTCTCTCTGACATTCTTATCGGAAGTTACAAGCAGTTTTGTCTGTGTTTTCTTCCTAGGAGCAGTTTTTTCAGTATTTTATTCAAAAAAAGCGCTAGAGCGTAATTTGGAGTTTTGGGGTTTGGTTTTTTCATTAGATGGCAATATTCGCCAGTCCTTATGTGTGCGCCAAGTTTGGTGACTTTTGAAGCATTTTAAAGGGGTCAAATTACAGCGCAAAGAGGCAAAAATTGAATTTTTTGCGAAAATTCTATTTTGAAGGGGTTTTTGCCAACTTCCTGCAGATTTTTGCTGAAAGAAGTGAGTGTATGAAAATTGGGTCTAAGTCAGACCTACATAGGAGTTTTTCTTTCATGTCGCTATGACATTCCTAACAGAAGTTACATGCAGTTTTGTCTGTAATTTTTTCCTAGGGGGCGCTAGAGCGCAATTTTCATTTTGGGGGATTGGTTGCTTAATATGTTGGGAAGGTTTGCTATACCGACGTGTGTGTCAAATTTGGTGAGTATGAAGCACGTTAAGGGGGTCAAATTACAGCGCGTAGGTGCGGAATAATAATAAAACACAGCAGTTTCAATAGGGTCCTTTGCCATGGGCCAGGGACCCTAATAAAACACAGCAGTTTCAGTAGGGTCCGCAGGCCCATTGCCAAAGGACTCCTGTGGAGTCCTTTGGCAATGGGCCAAGGACCCTAATAAAGAAAGAATAAAACCTTACAGTTTCAATAGGGTCCTTGGCCCATTGAAAAGGACTCCTTTGGAGTCCTTTTCAATGGGCCAAGGACCCTAAAAATCAATATTTCATGTGAGTAAATGTTTGCGAATACAAGTGCGGGTAGATTTTGTACCAAACCACCTTTCTTATACCCTCAAGATGGCCGCATGTTGTGTCCTTTTGAACAATACTGTGCTATCTTACATCTGTGGGCCACACCAGTTCCTGAGGTTAGGAGAAGCCCAGACCAGTTCCTGAAGTGAGGAAAAGGCCAGACCAGTTCCTGAAGTGAGGAAAAGGCCAGACCTGTGGTCCACAGCAGTTTCTGAATTGAGGAGAAGGCCAGACCAGTTCCTGAATTGAGGAGAAGGCCAGACCTGTGGTCCACAGCAGGTAAGGAGGTGTGCGCACAGAAGTGTATTACCACCCGACAAGACTAAACAAGATGGATCCTTTGTTTGTGTGATTTCTCCGAGAGTGAGTCTTTTCTGCCGACTGCTGCAAAATGCTAAAGGGACGGTGATTAGCATACACACTGTGGGAAAGTTGATTCCTCACATTTTATTTGCCTCTGAACGATATTACAAATCCAAACAAACTGCCCTTGTTACTTACCCCAACACCCGCTCCTTCCCAGTTAGACTCCTGACACTTACCCCAACACCCGCTCCATCCCAGTTAGACTCCTGACACTTACCCCAACACCCGCTCCATCCCAGACTCCCGACCCTTACCCCAACACCCGCTCCTTCCCAGTTAGACTCCTGACACTTACCCCAACACCCGCTCCTTCCCAGTTAGACTCCTGACACTTACCCCAACACCCGCTCCATCCCAGTTAGACTCCTGACACTTACCCCAACACCCGCTCCATCCCAGTTAGACTCCTGACACTTACCCCAACACCCGCTCCATCCCAGACTCCCGACCCTTACCCCAACACCCGCTCCATCCCAGTTAGACTCCTGACACTTACCCCAACACCCGCTCCTTCCCAGTTAGACTCCTGACACTTACCCCAACACCCGCTCCATCCCAGTTAGACTCCTGACACTTACCCCAACACCCGCTCCTTCCCAGTTAGACTCCTGACACTTACCCCAACACCCGCTCCATCCCAGTTAGACTCCTGACACTTACCCCAACACCCGCTCCATCCCAGACTCCCGACCCTTACCCCAACACCCGCTCCTTCCCAGTTAGACTCCTGACACTTACCCCAACACCCGCTCCTTCCCAGTTAGACTCCTGACACTTACCCCAACACCCGCTCCATCCCAGTTAGACTCCTGACACTTACCCCAACACCCGCTCCATCCCAGTTAGACTCCTGACACTTACCCCAACACCCGCTCCATCCCAGACTCCCGACCCTTACCCCAACACCCGCTCCATCCCAGTTAGACTCCTGACACTTACCCCAACACCCGCTCCTTCCCAGTTAGACTCCTGACACTTACCCCAACACCCGCTCCATCCCAGTTAGACTCCTGACACTTACCCCAACACCCGCTCCTTCCCAGTTAGACTCCTGACACTTACCCCAACACCCGCTCCTTCCCAGTTAGACTCCTGACACTTACCCCAACACCCGCTCCATCCCAGTTAGACTCCTGACACTTACCCCAACACCCGCTCCTTCCCAGTTAGACTCCTGACACTTACCCCAACACCCGCTCCATCCCAGTTAGACTCCTGACACTTACCCCAACACCCGCTCCATCCCAGACTCCCGACCCTTACCCCAACACCCGCTCCTTCCCAGTTAGACTCCTGACACTTACCCCAACACCCGCTCCTTCCCAGTTAGACTCCTGACACTTACCCCAACACCCGCTCCATCCCAGTTAGACTCCTGACACTTACCCCAACACCCGCTCCATCCCAGACTCCCGACCCTTACCCCAACACCCGCTCCTTCCCAGTTAGACTCCTGACACTTACCCCAACACCCGCTCCTTCCCAGTTAGATTCCTGACACTTACCCCAACACCCGCTCCTTCCCAGTTAGACTCCTGACACTTACCCCAACACCCGCTCCATCCCAGTTAGACTCCTGACACTTACCCCAACACCCGCTCCATCCCAGACTCCCGACCCTTACCCCAACACCCGCTCCTTCCCAGTTAGACTCCTGACACTTACCCCAACACCCGCTCCTTCCCAGTTAGACTCCTGACACTTACCCCAACACCCGCTCCTTCCCAGTTAGACTCCAGACACTTACCCCAACACCCGCTCCTTCCCAGTTAGACTCCTGACACTTACCCCAACACCCGCTCCTTCCCAGTTGGAACTCCTGCCTTTTACCCCAACACCCGCTCCTTCCCAGTTAGACTCCTGACACTTACCCCAACACCCGCTCCATCCCAGACTCCCGACACTTACCCCAACACCCGCTCCTTCCCAGTTAGACTCCTGACACTTACCCCAACACCCGCTCCTTCCCAGTTAGACTCCTGACACTTACCCCAACATCCGCTCCTTCCCAATTAGACTCCTGACACTTACCCCAACACCCGCTCCATCCCAGTTAGACTCCTGACACTTACCCCAACACCCGCTCCCTCCCAGACTCCCGACCCTTACCCCAACACCCGCTCCTTCCCAGTTAGACTCCTGACACTTACCCCAACACCCGCTCCTTCCCAGTTAGACTCCTGACACTTACCCCAACAACCGCTCCTTCCCAGTTAGACTCCTGACACTTACCCCAACACCCGCTCCTTCCCAGTTAGACTCCTGACACTTACCCCAACACCCGCTCCATCCCAGTTAGACTCCTGACACTTACCCCAACACCCGCTCCTTCCCAGTTAGACTCCTGACACTTACCCCAACACCCGCTCCTTCCCAGTTGGAACTCCTGACACTTACCCCAACACCCACTCCTTCCCAGTTAGACTCCTGACACTTACCCCAACACCCGCTCCTTCCCAGTTAGACTCCTGACACTTACCCCAACACCCGCTCCTTCCCAGTTAGACTCCTGACACTTACCCCAACACCCGCTCCATCCCAGACTCCCGACCCTTACCCCAACACCCGCTCCTTCCCAGTTAGACTCCTGACACTTACTCCAACACCCGCTCCTTCCCAGTTAGACTCCTGACACTCACCCCAACACCAGAACAGGACCAGTTCTGCCCGGCCCCAAAGTCGCACACTTACCCAAAGCGTGTTGGGAAGATATATATGTCCCGGCCCGGTTTATCTGGGCCGGTGTCAGGAAGCGGGGCTGCAGCACCCGGGCCCCTTGACTGATGCGCCGGCAAAGAGGTGTGGACAGAGTTCTTCATCACGGCTCTATGAGGCCCCGGTAATCAGGTCCACATGCCGATAGTGATGGATTCTCCTGGGCGGCCGTGTACGCAGTAGAATTTACATTCTTCTTGATCAATAAACATTTATTCCTCGGCAGATTGCATCAGATCAAACATTCCACCTGGACGCTTTCACCTGCCTCTTCTTGTCCTGCTTTCTATGCACGCTTTTGTCCACACTCTTGGAATAAAATTGCTTTCTTACCCCGGACATCAGCGGAGGAGCATTCACGCATCCCTACTTGCCTCAATTACTGTCCGTCACCTCCAGACATTTGCGAAGGGCCGAGGAACAACCGTTTGTTGTTGGGAAGAAGGAGAAAGTGTCGATATGGTTGGCGGCTAAAATAGTTTGTCTAGGTTAGCACTTATAACTGGGCCGGATTATTTAATCACCCGTTGCTCTCATTAGCAGCAGCTGGGACGAGACACGTGGTTTGAGTTGTAGCCAGAGAAAAACACTTGCACAGAGACGGAATGAGGAAGAGCAAAGACTACGCCGGACTGGAAAGTCCAAAACATATTGTTGAAAAGCAATCCGTACTTGTGTGTATGACAATAAAAGCTTGCTCAAAGCCTGTAGACCAGGTTCAAAGACAGATCTGTCGGACTCAGGAGAACCCTCTACAAGCAAAGACGCTCACACACTCATATTTGGTTCGTTTTCAAGTCGCGACATGAAAATGGAGTATTGTTAGCATTTTCTGAAATAGTCCACCTGTGTTAGCACTTATAATAACAATATCAATCTGTGGAGGAGGGCGTGGTCGGCGCGCCTCCTGCAGGAATGGGGTGTGTACGGCCCGTCCTCCAAGCCAGCGGTAAGTGAGTAGATTGCCCAGCTGGGCCTGATTATTTAATCACCCGTCACCCTTATTAGCAGCAGCTGGCTCGAGACACGTGGTTAGAGTTGTAGCCAGAGAAAGACACTCGCACAGAGACAGAAGGAGGAAGAACAAAGACTACGCCGGACTGGAAAGTCCAAAACATATTGTTGAAAAGCAATCCGTACTTGTGTGAATGACAATAAAAGCTTGCTCAAAGCCTGTAGACCAGGTTCAAAGACAGATCTGTCGGACTCAGGAGAACCCTCCACAAGCAAAGACGCTCACACACTCATATTTGGTTAGTTTTCAGGTCACTTTGTAAAAATAGTCTGTCTGCGTTAGGACTTATAATAACAATATCACTCATATTTGGTTCCTTTTCAGGTCCGGAAATGTAAATGGAGTATTGTTGGCACTTCCTAAAATAGTCCGTCTAGGTTTGCACTTATAATAACAATATCACTCATATTTGGTTCCTTTTCAGGTCCGGAAATGTAAATGGAGTATTGTTGGCACTTCCTAAAATAGTCCCTCTAGGTTTGCACTTATAATAACAATATCACTCTGTGGAAGAGGGCGTGGTCGGCACGCCTCCTGCAGGAATAGGGTGTGTATGGCCCGGCCTCCAAGCCAGCGGTAAGTGAGTGGATTGCCCAGCTGGGCCTGATTATCTAATCACCCGTCACCCTTATTAGCAGCAGCTGGCCCGAGACACGTGGTTTGAGTTGTAGCCAGAGATAAACACGTGCACAGAGACAGAAGGAGGAAGAGCAAAGACTACGCCGGACTGGAAAGTCCAAAACATATTGTTGAAAAGCAATCCGTACTTGTGTGTATGACAATAAAAGCTTGCTCAAAGCCTGTAGACCAGGTTCAAAGACAGATCTGTTGGACTCAGGAGAACGCTCCCCAAGCAAAGACGCTCACACACTCATATTTGGTTCGTTTTCAAGTCGCGACATGAAAATGGAGTATTGTTAGCATTTTCTGAAATAGTCCATCTGTGTTAGCACTTATAATAACAATATCAATCCGTGGAAGAGGGCGTGGTCGGCGAGCCTCCTGCAGGAATGGGCTGTGTACGGCCCGGCCTCCAAGCCAGCGGAAGATGAGTAGATTGCCCAGCTGGGCCTGATTATGTAAGTCACCCTTATTAGCAGCAGCCGGAACGAGACAGGTGGTTGGATTTGGAACCAGAGAAAAGTTGCTCACACGCTCAGGTGGCGACATGAAAATGGAGTATCGTTAGCACTTTCTAAAATAGTCAGTCTGCGTTAGCACTTGTTAGACAATGTCACTCATATTAGGTTCATTTTCAGGTCATGAGATGTAAACGCGAGCAGGTTGAAGGACTTGAGCAGCATGAATATGCGGGTTGGTACCACTGGAAGAAGCCTTATGGTAATTCCCAGCTTTTTATATACAAACCCTGTTTGCTTCCCAAAAAATGCTGAGTCTTTCACAAGAAAAGATGGGGTGAGGTACACCCCTTTGTCCACAACTGCGTGAGTAAATAGTCAAACAGTTTAAGAACAACCTTTCCCAAAGTGCAACTGCAAGAAATTTAGGGATTTCAACATCTACGCTCCATAATATCATCAAAAGGTTCAGAGAATCTGGAAAAAAAATCACTCCACGTAAGCGGCATGGCCGGAAACCAACATTGAATAACCGTGACCTTCCATCCCTCAAACGGCACTGTATCAAAAACCGACATTAGTCTCTAAAGGATATCACCACATGGGCTCAGGAACACTTCAGAAAACCACTGTCACTAAATACAGTTTGTCGCTACATCTGTAAGTGCAAGTTAAAACTCTACTATACAAAGCCAAAGCCATTTATCAACAACATCCAGAAACGCCGCCGGCTTCTCTGGGCCCGAGATCGTCTAAGAAGGACTGATGCAAAGTGGAAAAGTGTTTCAATTATATTTGGAAACTGTGGACGTGGTGTCCTCTGGACTAAAGGGGAAGCGAACCATCCAGACTGTTATCCACGCAAAGTTGAAAAGCCAGCATGGGGCGGTATAGCTCGGTCGGTAGAGCGGCCGTGCCAGCAACTAGAGGGTTGCAGGTTCGATCCCCGCTTCCGCCATCCTAGTCACTGCCGTAGTGTCCTTGGGCAAGACACTTTACCCACCTGCTCCCAGTGCCACCCACACTGGTTTAAAATGCGAAAAATTGGATATTGGGTTTCACTATGTCAAGCGCTTTGAGTCCCTAGAGAAAAAGCGCTATATAAATATAATTCACTTCACATGTGTGACGGTATGGGGGTGCATTAGTGCCCAAGGCATGGGTAACTTACACATCTGTGAAGGCACCATTAATGCTGAAAGGTCCATACAGGTTTTGGAACAACATATGCTACCATCTGGCCCTGCGACGAGGTGGCGACTTGTCCAGGGTGTACCCCGCCTTCCGCCCGATTGTAGCTAAGATAGGCGCCAGCGCCCCCAGCGCCACCCCGAAAGGGAATAAGCGGTAGAAAATGGATGGATGGATATGCTGCCATCTAAGCAACATTATCACGGACGCCCCTGCTTATTTCAGCAAGACAATGCTTCGTAGTAAAAGAGTGCGGGTACTTTCCTGGCCCGCCTGCAGTCCAGACCTGTCTCCCATGGAAAATGTGTGGCGCATTATGAAGCGTAAAATAGGACCGCGGACTGTTGAAGGACTGAAGCTCTACATAAGTGAAGTGAATTATATTTATATAGCGCTTTTTCTCTAGTGACTCAAAGCACTTTACATAGTGAAACCCAATAATGTGTGAAAGTGAGTGTGAATGTTGTCTGTCTATCTGTGTTGGCCCTGCGATGAGGTGGCGACTTGTCCAGGGTGTACCCCGCCTTCCGCCCGATTGTAGCTGAGATAGGCGCCAGCGCCCCCCCGCGACCCCAAAAGGGAATAAGCGGTAGGAAATGGATGGATGGAAACCCAATATCTAAGTTACATTTAAACCAGTGTGGGTGGCACTGGGAGCAGGTGGGTAAAGTGTCTTGCCCAAGGACACAACGGCAGTGACTAGGTTGGCAGAAGCGGGAATTGAACCTGCAACCCTCAAGTCGCTGGCACGGCCACTCTACCAGTCGAGCTAAACCGCCCCAAAACAAGAATGGGGAAAGAATTCCACTTTCAAAGCTTCAACAATTAGTTTCCTCAGTTCCCAAACGTTTATTGAGTGTTGTTCACAGAAAAGGTGATGTAACACAGCGGTGAACATGCCCTTTCCCAACTACTTTGTCATTATATACATATTTACATCCAACACCATTTCCCAACTCATATGGAAACAGGGTTTGTATGCAGGTTACATTTTCAATGGATTTTAAATAGTTTTTCAGCGACTGATCGGCATTGGATTGATTTTTAAAAAATGTGCTCACTAAATGTAGACTTTGATTGGGTGAATGTTTAAAGTCCAAGATGGAGGAAGGTGTTATGTTTTATGTGTTTTCTGCCCGGGTTAATTATTCTTAGAATTCTCTCAAACACAAGTTTATTTTTTTTTCTCTCCTGCTGGGTTTCGAGCGCTAAAAGGTGTCTCCGAGCTGCAGTTGTGCTTCATCCTCAGCTTGTTAGAAGTGCTTTGCAAAATCCGGCAGTTCTTGATTGGAGTCCAAACCTCTTCCTGGAAGATCGAAGAAAGGCGGGAGAAGGCGGGAAGACAAGCTGCCAAAATAACGAGGCTGCTAATGAGCTGTCTGCTAAACACACCTGGTTTTAATCAGTGCAAGCAACAGCGTCCCAAATAGGTGTGGTCTTCTCCCGGTGGACACCTGTGAGGTCTGGCCTTATGTCCAGGAAGGATTCAAGTGTAATAAGACACTATGCGATGGTTGCTTCTTGGATGCTAGCATAATGTAGCATAGAGCGACGGTTGCTTCCTGGATGCTAACATAATGTAGCATACAGCGATGGTTGCTTCTTGGATGCTAACATAATGTAGCGTACAGCGATGGTTGTTTCTTGGATGGTAACATAATGTAACGCACAGCGATGGTTGTTTCTTGGATGGTAACATAATGTAGCGTACAGCAATGGTTGCTTCTTGGATGCTAACATAATGTAGCATACAGCGATGGTTGCTTCTTGGATGCTAACATAATGTAGCATACAGCGATGGTTGCTTCTTGGATGCTAACATAATGTAGCGTACAGCGATGGTTGTTTCTTGGATGGTAACATAATGTAACGCACAGCGATGGTTGTTTCTTGGATGGTAACATAATGTAGCGTACAGCAATGGTTGCTTCTTGGATGCTAACATAATGTAGCGTACAGCAATGGTTGCTTCTTGGATGCTAACATAATGTAGCATACAGCGATGGTTGCTTCTTGGATGCTAACATAATGTAGCGTACAGCAATGGTTGCTTCTTGGATGCTAACATAATGTAGCGTACAGTGATGGTTGCTTCTTGGATGCTAACATAATGTAGCATACAGCGATGGCCGCTTCTTGGATGCTAACATAATGTAGCGTATAGCAATGGTTGCTTCTTGGATGCTAACATAATGTAGCATACAGTGATGGTTGCTTCTTGGATGCTAACATATTGTAGCGTACAGCGATGGTTGCTTCTTGGATGCTAACATAATGTAGCGTACAGTGATGGTTGCTTCTTGGATGCTAACATAATGTAGCATACAGCGATGGCCGCTTCTTGGATGCTAACATAATGTAGCGTATAGCAATGGTTGCTTCTTGGATGCTAACATAATGTAGCATACAGTGATGGTTGCTTCTTGGACGCTAACATAATGTAGCGTACAGCGATGGTTGCTTCTTGGATGCTAACATAATGTAGCGTACAGCGATGGTTGCTTCTTGGATGCTAACATAATGTAGCATTGAGCGATGGTTGCTTCTTGGATGCTAACATAATGTAGCATACAGCGATGGTTGCTTCTTGGATGCTAACATAATGTAGCATACAGCGATGGTTGCTTCTTGGATGCTAACATAATGTAGCGTACAGCAATGGTTGCTTCTTGGATGCTAACATAATGTAGCGTACAGCAATGGTTGCTTCTTGGATGCTAACATAATGTAGCATACAGCGATGGTTGCTTCTTGGATGCTAACATAATGTAGCGTACAGCAATGGTTGCTTCTTGGATGCTAACATAATGTAGCGTACAGTGATGGTTGCTTCTTGGATGCTAACATAATGTAGCATACAGCGATGGCCGCTTCTTGGATGCTAACATAATGTAGCGTATAGCAATGGTTGCTTCTTGGATGCTAACATAATGTAGCATACAGTGATGGTTGCTTCTTGGACGCTAACATAATGTAGCGTACAGCGATGGTTGCTTCTTGGATGCTAACATAATGTAGCGTACAGTGATGGTTGCTTCTTGGATGCTAACATAATGTAGCATACAGCGATGGCCGCTTCTTGGATGCTAACATAATGTAGCGTATAGCAATGGTTGCTTCTTGGATGCTAACATAATGTAGCATACAGTGATGGTTGCTTCTTGGACGCTAACATAATGTAGCGTACAGCGATGGTTGCTTCTTGGATGCTAACATAATGTAGCGTACAGCGATGGTTGCTTCTTGGATGCTAACATAATGTAGCATTGAGCGATGGTTGCTTCTTGGATGCTAACATAATGTAGCATACAGCGATGGTTGCTTCTTGGATGCTAACATAATGTAGCATACAGCGATGGTTGCTTCTTGGATGCTAACATAATGTAGCGTACAGAGATGGTTGCGTCTTGGATGCTAACATAATGTAGCATTGAGCGATGGTTGCTTCTTGGATGCTAACATAATGTAGCATACAGCGATGGTTGCTTCTTGGATGCTAACATAATGTAGCGTACAGCGATGGTTGCTTCTTGGATGCTAACATAATGTAGCGTACAGCGACGGTTGCTTCCTGGATGCTAACATAATGTAGCATACAGCGATGGTTGCTTCTTGGATGCTAACATAATGTAGCATACTGCGATGGTTGCTTCTTGGATGCTAACATAATATAGCATTGAGCGATGGTTGCTTCTTGGATGCTAACATAATGTAGCATTGAGCGATGGTTGCTTCTTGGATGCTAACATAATGTAACATACAGCAATGGTTGCTTTTTGGATGCTAACATAACGTAGCATAGAGCGATGGTTGCTTCTTGGATGCTAACATAATGTAGCATACAGCGACGGTTGCTTCTTGGATGCTAACATAATGTAGCCTACAGCGATGGTTGCTTCATGGATGCTAACATAATGTAGCATACAGCGATGGTTGCTTCTTGGATGCTAACATAATGTAGCATACAGCAATGGTTGCTTTTTGGATGCTAACATAACGTAGCATAGAGCGATGGTTGCTTCTTGGACGCTAACATAATGTAGCATACAGCAATGGTTGCTTCTTGGATGCTGACATAATGTAGCATACAGCGACGGTTGCTTCTTGGATGCTAACATAATGTAGCCTACAGCGATGGTTGCTTCATGGATGCTAACATAATGTAGCATACAGCGATGGTTGCTTCTTGGATGCTAACATAATGTAGCATACAGCGATGGTTGCTTTTTGGAAGGTAACATAATGTAACGCAGAGCGATGGTTGCTTCTTGGATGCTAACATAATGTAGCATACAGCGATGGTTGCTCTTTGGATGCTAACATAATGTAGCGTACAGTGATGTTTGCTTCTTGGATGCTAACTTAATGTAGCATACAGTGATGGTTGCTTCTTGGATGCTAACATAATGTAGCATACAGCGATGGTTGCTCTTTGGATGCTAACATAATGTAGCATACAGTGATGTTTGCTTCTTGGATGCTAACTTAATGTAGCATACAGTGATGGTTGCTTCTTGGATGCTAACATAACGTAGCATAGAGCGATGGTTGCTTCTTGGATGCTAACATAATGTAGCGTACAGCAATGGTTGCTTCTTGGATGCTAACATAATGTAGCATACATTGATGGTTGCTTCTTGGGTGCTAACATAATTTAGCATACAGCGATGGCCGCTTCTTGGATGCCAACATAATGTAGCGTACAGCGCTGGTTGCTTCTTGGATGCTAACATAATGTAGCGTACAGCGATGGTTGCTTCTTGGATGCTAACATAATGTAGCATACAGCGATGGTTGCTTCTTGGATGCTAACATAATGTAGCATACAGCAATGGATGCTTCTTGTATGCTAACATAATGTAGCATACAGCGATGGTTGCTTCTTGGATGCTAACATAATGTAGCGTACAGCAATGGTTGCTTCTTGGATGCTAACATAATGTAGCATACAGCGATGGTTGCTCTTTGGATGCTAACATAATGTAGCGTACAGTGATGTTTGCTTCTTGGATGCTAACTTAATGTAGCATACAGTGATGGTTGCTTCTTGGATGCTAACATAATGTAGCATACAGCGATGGTTGCTCTTTGGATGCTAACATAATGTAGCGTACAGTGATGTTTGCTTCTTGGATGCTAACTTAATGTAGCATACAGTGATGGTTGCTTCTTGGATGCTAACATAATGTAGCATATAGCGATGGTTGCTTCATGGATGCTAACTTAATGTAGCATACAGCGATGGTTGCTTCTTGGATGCTAACATAATGTAGCATACAGCGATGGTTGCTTCTTGGATGCCAACATAATGTAGCGTACAGCGATGGTTGCTTCTTGGATGCTAACATAATGTAGCATACAGCGATGGTTGCTTTTTGGATGCTAACATAATGTAACATACAGCGATGGTTGCTTCTTGGATGCTAACATAATGTAGCGTACAGCGATGGTTGCTTCTTGGATGCTAACATAATGTAGCGTACATCGATGGCCGCTTCTTGGATGCTAACATAATGTAGCGTAAAGCGATGGTTGCTTCTTGGATGCTAACTTAATGTAGCGTACAGTGAGGGTTGCTTCTTGGATGCTAACATAATGTAGCATACAGCGATGGTTGCTTCTTGGATGCTAACATAATGTAGCGTACAGCGATGGTTGCTTCTTGGATGCTAACATAATGTAGCATACAGCGATGGTTGCTTCTTGGATGCTAACATAATGTAGCATACAGCAATGGTTGCTTCTTGGATGCTAACATAATGTAGCGTACAGCGACGGTTGCTTCTTGGATGCTAACATAATGTAGCATACAGCGATGGTTGCTTCTTGGATGGTAACATAATGTAGCATACAGCGATGGTTGCTTCTTGGATGCTAACATAATGTAGCATACAGCAATGGTTGCTTCTTGGATGCTAACATAATGTAGCGTACAGCGATGGTTGCTTTTTGGATGCTAACATAATGTAGCATACAGCGATGGTTGCTTCTTGGATGCTAACATAATGTAGCATACAGCGATGGTTGCTTCTTGGATGCTAACATAATGTAGCGTACAACGATGGTTGCTTCTTGGATGCTAACATGATGTAGCATACAGCGATGGTTGCTTCTTGGATGCTAACATAATGTAGCATACAGCGATGGTAGCTTCTTGGATGCTAACATAATGTAGCGTACAACGATGGTTGCTTTTTGGATGCTAACATAATGTAGCGTACAGTAATGTCTGCTTCTTGGATGCTAACTTAATGTAGCATACAGTGATGGTTGCTTCTTTGATGCTAACATAATGTAGCGTACAGCGATGGTTGCTTCTTGGATGCTAACATGATGTAGCGTACAGCGATGGTTGCTTCTTGGATGCTAACATAATGTAGCGTACAACGATGGTTGCTTCTTGGATGCTAACATGATGTAGCATACAGCGATGGTTGCTTTTTGGATGCTAACATAATGTAGCGTACAGTGATGTTTGCTTCTTGGATGCTAACTTAATGTAGCATACAGCGATGGTTGCTTTTTGAATGCTAAAATAATGTAACATACAGCGATGGTTGCTCTTTGGATGCTAACATAATGTAGCGTACAGTGATGTTTGCTTCTTGGATGCTAACTTAATGTAGCATACAGTGATGGTTGCTTCTTGGATGCTAACATAATGTAGCATATAGCGATGGTTGCTTCATGGATGCTAACTTAATGTAGCATACAGCGATGGTTGCTTCTTGGATGCTAACATAATGTAGCATACAGCGATGGTTGCTTCTTGGATGCCAACATAATGTAGCGTACAGCGATGGTTGCTTCTTGGATGCTAACATAATGTAGCATACAGCGATGGTTGCTTCTTGGATGCTAACATAATGTAACATACAGCGATGGTTGCTTCTTGGATGCTAACATAATGTAGCGTACAGCGATGGTTGCTTCTTGGATGCTAACATAATGTAGCGTACATCGATGGCCGCTTCTTGGATGCTAACATAATGTAGCGTAAAGCGATGGTTGCTTCTTGGATGCTAACTTAATGTAGCGTACAGTGAGGGTTGCTTCTTGGATGCTAACATAATGTGGCATACAGCGATGGTTGCTTCTTGGATGCTAACATAATGTAGCGTACAGCGATGGTTGCTTCTTGGATGCTAACATAATGTAGCATACAGCGATGGTTGCTTCTTGGATGCTAACATAATGTAGCATACAGCAATGGTTGCTTCTTGGATGCTAACATAATGTAGCGTACAGCGACGGTTGCTTCTTGGATGCTAACATAATGTAGCATACAGCGATGGTTGCTTCTTGGATGGTAACATAATGTAGCATACAGCGATGGTTGCTTCTTGGATGCTAACATAATGTAGCCTACAGCGATGGTTGCTTCTTGGATGCTAACATAATGTAGCATACAGCAATGGTTGCTTCTTGGATGCTAACATAATGTAGCGTACAGCGATGGTTGCTTTTTGGATGCTAACATAATGTAGCATACAGCGATGGTTGCTTCTTGGATGCTAACATAATGTAGCATACAGCGATGGTTGCTTCTTGGATGCTAACATAATGTAGCGTACAGCGATGGTTGCTTCTTGGATGCTAACATAATGTAGCATACAGCAATGGTTGCTTCTTGGATGCTAACATAACGTAGCATAGAGCGATGGTTGCTTCTTGGATGCTAACATAATGTAGCGTACAGCAATGGTTGCTTCTTGGATGCTAACATAATTTAGCATACAGCGATGGCCGCTTCTTGGATGCCAACATAATGTAGCGTACAGCGCTGGTTGCTTCTTGGATGCTAACATAATGTAGCGTACAGCGATGGTTGCTTCTTGGATGCTAACATAATGTAGCATACATTGATGGTTGCTTCTTGGGTGCTAACATAATTTAGCATACAGCGATGGCCGCTTCTTGGATGCCAACATAATGTAGCGTACAGCGCTGGTTGCTTCTTGGATGCTAACATAATGTAGCGTACAGCGATGGTTGCTTCTTGGATGCTAACATAATGTAGCGTACAGCGATGGTTGCTTCTTGGATGCTAACATAATGTAGCATACAGCGATGGTTGCTTCTTGGATGCTAACATAATGTAGCATACAGCGATGGTTGCTTCTTGGATGCTAACATAATGTAGCATAAAGCAATGGTTGCTTCTTGGATGCTAAAATAATGTAGCATACAGCGATGGTTGCTTCTTGGATGCTAACATAATGTAGCGTACAGCGATGGTTGCTTCTTGGATGCTAACATAATGTAGCATACAGCGATGGTTGCTTCTTGGATGCTAACATAATGTAGCGTACAGCGATGGTTGCTTCTTGGATGCTAACATAATGTAGCGTACAGCGACGGTTGCTTCCTGGATGCTAACATAATGTAGCATACAGCGATGGTTGTTTCTTGGATGGTAACATAATGTAACGCACAGCGATGGTTGTTTCTTGGATGCTAACATAATGTAGCGTACAGTGATGTTTGCTTCTTGGATGCTAACTTAATGTAGCATACAGTGATGGTTGCTTCTTGGATGCTAACATAATGTAGCATATAGCGATGGTTGCTTCATGGATGCTAACTTAATGTAGCATACAGCGATGGTTGCTTCTTGGATGCTAACATAATGTAGCATACAGCGATGGTTGCTTCTTGGATGCCAACATAATGTAGCGTACAGCGATGGTTGCTTCTTGGATGCTAACATAATGTAGCATACAGCGATGGTTGCTTTTTGGATGCTAACATAATGTAACATACAGCGATGGTTGCTTCTTGGATGCTAACATAATGTAGCGTACAGCGATGGTTGCTTCTTGGATGCTAACATAATGTAGCGTACATCGATGGCCGCTTCTTGGATGCTAACATAATGTAGCGTAAAGCGATGGTTGCTTCTTGGATGCTAACTTAATGTAGCGTACAGTGAGGGTTGCTTCTTGGATGCTAACATAATGTAGCATACAGCGATGGTTGCTTCTTGGATGCTAACATAATGTAGCGTACAGCGATGGTTGCTTCTTGGATGCTAACATAATGTAGCATACAGCGATGGTTGCTTCTTGGATGCTAACATAATGTAGCATACAGCAATGGTTGCTTCTTGGATGCTAACATAATGTAGCGTACAGCGACGGTTGCTTCTTGGATGCTAACATAATGTAGCATACAGCGATGGTTGCTTCTTGGATGGTAACATAATGTAGCATACAGCGATGGTTGCTTCTTGGATGCTAACATAATGTAGCATACAGCAATGGTTGCTTCTTGGATGCTAACATAATGTAGCGTACAGCGATGGTTGCTTTTTGGATGCTAACATAATGTAGCATACAGCGATGGTTGCTTCTTGGATGCTAACATAATGTAGCATACAGCGATGGTTGCTTCTTGGATGCTAACATAATGTAGCGTACAACGATGGTTGCTTCTTGGATGCTAACATGATGTAGCATACAGCGATGGTTGCTTCTTGGATGCTAACATAATGTAGCATACAGCGATGGTAGCTTCTTGGATGCTAACATAATGTAGCGTACAACGATGGTTGCTTTTTGGATGCTAACATAATGTAGCGTACAGTAATGTCTGCTTCTTGGATGCTAACTTAATGTAGCATACAGTGATGGTTGCTTCTTTGATGCTAACATAATGTAGCGTACAGCGATGGTTGCTTCTTGGATGCTAACATGATGTAGCGTACAGCGATGGTTGCTTCTTGGATGCTAACATAATGTAGCGTACAACGATGGTTGCTTCTTGGATGCTAACATGATGTAGCATACAGCGATGGTTGCTTTTTGGATGCTAACATAATGTAGCGTACAGTGATGTTTGCTTCTTGGATGCTAACTTAATGTAGCATACAGCGATGGTTGCTTTTTGAATGCTAAAATAATGTAACATACAGCGATGGTTGCTCTTTGGATGCTAACATAATGTAGCGTACAGTGATGTTTGCTTCTTGGATGCTAACTTAATGTAGCATACAGTGATGGTTGCTTCTTGGATGCTAACATAATGTAGCATATAGCGATGGTTGCTTCATGGATGCTAACTTAATGTAGCATACAGCGATGGTTGCTTCTTGGATGCTAACATAATGTAGCATACAGCGATGGTTGCTTCTTGGATGCCAACATAATGTAGCGTACAGCGATGGTTGCTTCTTGGATGCTAACATAATGTAGCATACAGCGATGGTTGCTTCTTGGATGCTAACATAATGTAACATACAGCGATGGTTGCTTCTTGGATGCTAACATAATGTAGCGTACAGCGATGGTTGCTTCTTGGATGCTAACATAATGTAGCGTACATCGATGGCCGCTTCTTGGATGCTAACATAATGTAGCGTAAAGCGATGGTTGCTTCTTGGATGCTAACTTAATGTAGCGTACAGTGAGGGTTGCTTCTTGGATGCTAACATAATGTGGCATACAGCGATGGTTGCTTCTTGGATGCTAACATAATGTAGCGTACAGCGATGGTTGCTTCTTGGATGCTAACATAATGTAGCATACAGCGATGGTTGCTTCTTGGATGCTAACATAATGTAGCATACAGCAATGGTTGCTTCTTGGATGCTAACATAATGTAGCGTACAGCGACGGTTGCTTCTTGGATGCTAACATAATGTAGCATACAGCGATGGTTGCTTCTTGGATGGTAACATAATGTAGCATACAGCGATGGTTGCTTCTTGGATGCTAACATAATGTAGCCTACAGCGATGGTTGCTTCTTGGATGCTAACATAATGTAGCATACAGCAATGGTTGCTTCTTGGATGCTAACATAATGTAGCGTACAGCGATGGTTGCTTTTTGGATGCTAACATAATGTAGCATACAGCGATGGTTGCTTCTTGGATGCTAACATAATGTAGCATACAGCGATGGTTGCTTCTTGGATGCTAACATAATGTAGCGTACAGCGATGGTTGCTTCTTGGATGCTAACATAATGTAGCATACAGCAATGGTTGCTTCTTGGATGCTAACATAACGTAGCATAGAGCGATGGTTGCTTCTTGGATGCTAACATAATGTAGCGTACAGCAATGGTTGCTTCTTGGATGCTAACATAATTTAGCATACAGCGATGGCCGCTTCTTGGATGCCAACATAATGTAGCGTACAGCGCTGGTTGCTTCTTGGATGCTAACATAATGTAGCGTACAGCGATGGTTGCTTCTTGGATGCTAACATAATGTAGCATACATTGATGGTTGCTTCTTGGGTGCTAACATAATTTAGCATACAGCGATGGCCGCTTCTTGGATGCCAACATAATGTAGCGTACAGCGCTGGTTGCTTCTTGGATGCTAACATAATGTAGCGTACAGCGATGGTTGCTTCTTGGATGCTAACATAATGTAGCGTACAGCGATGGTTGCTTCTTGGATGCTAACATAATGTAGCATACAGCGATGGTTGCTTCTTGGATGCTAACATAATGTAGCATACAGCGATGGTTGCTTCTTGGATGCTAACATAATGTAGCATAAAGCAATGGTTGCTTCTTGGATGCTAAAATAATGTAGCATACAGCGATGGTTGCTTCTTGGATGCTAACATAATGTAGCGTACAGCGATGGTTGCTTCTTGGATGCTAACATAATGTAGCATACAGCGATGGTTGCTTCTTGGATGCTAACATAATGTAGCGTACAGCGATGGTTGCTTCTTGGATGCTAACATAATGTAGCGTACAGCGACGGTTGCTTCCTGGATGCTAACATAATGTAGCATACAGCGATGGTTGCTTCTTGGATGCTAACATAATGTAGCATACTGCGATGGTTGCTTCTTGGATGCTAACATAATATAGCATTGAGCGATGGTTGCTTCTTGGATGCTAACATAATGTAGCATTGAGCGATGGTTGCTTCTTGGATGCTAACATAATGTAACATACAGCAATGGTTGCTTTTTGGATGCTAACATAACGTAGCATAGAGCGATGGTTGCTTCTTGGATGCTAACATAATGTAGCATACAGTGATGGTTGCTTCTTGGACGCTAACATAATGTAGCATACAGCGATGGTTGCTTTTTGGAAGGTAACATAATGTAGCATACAGCAATGGTTGCTTCTTGGATGCTGACATAATGTAGCGTACAGCGACGGTTGCTTCTTGGATGCTAACATAATGTAGCCTACAGCGATGGTTGCTTCATGGATGCTAACATAATGTAGCATTAAGCGATGGTTGCTTCTTGGATGCTAACATAATGTAGCATACAGCGATGGTTGCTTTTTGGAAGGTAACAATGTAACGCAGAGCGATGGTTGCTTCTTGGATGCTAACATAATGTAGCATACAGCGATGGTTGCTCTTTGGATGCTAACATAATGTAGCGTACAGTGATGTTTGCTTCTTGGATGCTAACTTAATGTAGCATACAGTGATGGTTGCTTCTTGGATGCTAACATAATGTAGCATACAGCGATGGTTGCTATTTGGATGCTAACATAATGTAGCATACAGTGATGTTTGCTTCTTGGATGCTAACTTAATGTAGCATACAGTGATGGTTGCTTCTTGGATGCTAACATAACGTAGCATAGAGCGATGGTTGCTTCTTGGATGCTAACATAATGTAGCGTACAGCAATGGTTGCTTCTTGGATGCTAACATAATGTAGCATACATTGATGGTTGCTTCTTGGGTGCTAACATAATTTAGCATACAGCGATGGCCGCTTCTTGGATGCCAACATAATGTAGCGTACAGCGCTGGTTGCTTCTTGGATGCTAACATAATGTAGCGTACAGCGATGGTTGCTTCTTGGATGCTAACATAATGTAGCATACAGCGATGGTTGCTTCTTGGATGCTAACATAATGTAGCATACAGCAATGGATGCTTCTTGTATGCTAACATAATGTAGCATACAGCGATGGTTGCTTCTTGGATGCTAACATAATGTAGCGTACAGCAATGGTTGCTTCTTGGATGCTAACATAATGTAGCATACAGCGATGGTTGCTCTTTGGATGCTAACATAATGTAGCGTACAGTGATGTTTGCTTCTTGGATGCTAACTTAATGTAGCATACAGTGATGGTTGCTTCTTGGATGCTAACATAATGTAGCATACAGCGATGGTTGCTCTTTGGATGCTAACATAATGTAGCGTAAAGTGATGTTTGCTTCTTGGATGCTAACTTAATGTAGCATACAGTGATGGTTGCTTCTTGGATGCTAACATAATGTAGCATATAGCGATGGTTGCTTCATGGATGCTAACTTAATGTAGCATACAGCGATGGTTGCTTCTTGGATGCTAACATAATGTAGCATACAGCGATGGTTGCTTCTTGGATGCCAACATAATGTAGCGTACAGCGATGGTTGCTTCTTGGATGCTAACATAATGTAGCATACAGCGATGGTTGCTTCTTGGATGCTAACATAATGTAACATACAGCGATGGTTGCTTCTTGGATGCTAACATAATGTAGCGTACAGCGATGGTTGCTTCTTGGATGCTAACATAATGTAGCATACAGCGATGGTTGCTTCTTGGATGGTAACATAATGTAGCATACAGCGATGGTTGCTTCTTGGATGCTAACATAATGTAGCATACAGCAATGGTTGCTTCTTGGATGCTAACATAATGTAGCGTACAGCGATGGTTGCTTTTTGGATGCTAACATAATGTAGCATACAGCGATGGTTGCTTCTTGGATGCTAACATAATGTAGCGTACAACGATGGTTGCTTCTTGGATGCTAACATGATGTAGCATACAGCGATGGTTGCTTTTTGGATGCTAACATAATGTAGCGTACAG
Organism: Nerophis ophidion; assembly: GCF_033978795.1. Lineage (NCBI taxonomy): Eukaryota > Metazoa > Chordata > Actinopteri > Syngnathiformes > Syngnathidae > Nerophis > Nerophis ophidion. Next base: position 6,830,792 of record NC_084614.1, read on the forward strand.
TGATGTTTGCTTCTTGGATGCTAACTTAATGTAGCATACAGCGATGGTTGCTTTTTGAATGCTAAAATAATGTAACATACAGCGATGGTTGCTCTTTGGATGCTAACATAATGTAGCGTACAGTGATGTTTGCTTCTTGGATGCTAACTTAATGTAGCATACAGTGATGGTTGCTTCTTGGATGCTAACATAATGTAGCATATAGCGATGGTTGCTTCATGGATGCTAACTTAATGTAGCATACAGCGATGGTTGCTTCTTGGATGCTAACATAATGTAGCATACAGCGATGGTTGCTTCTTGGATGCCAACATAATGTAGCGTACAGCGATGGTTGCTTCTTGGATGCTAACATAATGTAGCATACAGCGATGGTTGCTTCTTGGATGCTAACATAATGTAACATACAGCGATGGTTGCTTCTTGGATGCTAACATAATGTAGCGTACAGCGATGGTTGCTTCTTGGATGCTAACATAATGTAGCGTACATCGATGGCCGCTTCTTGGATGCTAACATAATGTAGCGTAAAGCGATGGTTGCTTCTTGGATGCTAACTTAATGTAGCGTACAGTGAGGGTTGCTTCTTGGATGCTAACATAATGTAGCATACAGCGATGGTTGCTTCTTGGATGCTAACATAATGTAGCGTACAGCGATGGTTGCTTCTTGGATGCTAACATAATGTAGCATACAGCGATGGTTGCTTCTTGGATGCTAACATAATTTAGCATACAGCAATGGTTGCTTCTTGGATGCTAATATAATGTAGCGTACAGCGACGGTTGCTTCTTGGATGCTAACATAATGTAGCATACAGCGATGGTTGCTTCTTGGATGGTATCATAATGTAGCATACAGCGATGGTTGCTTCTTGGATGCTAACATAATGTAGCATACAGTGATGGTTGCTTCTTGGATGCTAACATAATGTAGCATACAGCGATGGTTGCTTCTTGGATGGTATCATAATGTAGCATACAGCGATGGTTGCTTCTTGGATGCTAACATAATGTAGCATACAGCAATGGTTGCTTCTTGGATGCTAACATAATGTAGCGTACAGCGATGGTTGCTTTTTGGATGCTAACATAATGTAGCATACAGCGATGGTTGCTTCTTGGATGCTAACATAATGTAGCATACAGCGATGGTTGCTTCTTGGATGCTAACATAATGTAGCGTACAACGATGGTTGCTTCTTGGATGCTAACATGATGTAGCATACAGCGATGGTTGCTTTTTGGATGCTAACATAATGTAGCGTACAGTGATGTCTGCTTCTTGGATGCTAACTTAATGTAGCATACAGTGATGGTTGCTTCTTTGATGCTAACATAATGTAGCGTACAGCGATGGTTGCTTCTTGGATGCTAACATGATGTAGCGTACAGCGATGGTTGCTTCTTGGATGCTAACATAATGTAGCGTACAACGATGGTTGCTTCTTGGATGCTAACATGATGTAGCATACAGCGATGGTTGCTTTTTGGATGCTAACATAATGTAGCGTACAGTGATGTTTGCTTCTTGGATGCTAACTTAATGTAGCATACAGCGATGGTTGCTTTTTGAATGCTAAAATAATGTAACATACAGCGATGTTTGCTTCTTGGATGCTAACATAATGTAGCGTACAGTGACGGTTGCTTCTTGGATGCTAACATAATGTAGCATACAGCGATGGTTGCTTTTTGGATGCTAACATAATGTAGCGTACAGCGATGGTTGCTTTTTGGATGCTAACATAATGTAGCGTACAGTGACGGTTGCTTCTTGGATGCTAACTTAATGTAGCATACAGCTATGGCTGCTTCTTGGATGCTAACATAATGTAGCGTACAGCGATGGTTGCTTCTTGGATGCTAACATAATGTACCATACAGCGACGGTTGCTTCTTGGATGCTAACATAATGTAGCATACAGCGATGGTTGCTTCTTGGATGCTAACATAATGTAGCGTACAGCGATGGTTGCTTTTTGGATGCTAACATAATGTAGCGTTCAGCGATGGTTGCTTTTTGGATGCTAACATAATGTAGCGTACAGCGATGGTTGCTTTTTGGATGCTAACATAATGTAGCGTACAGTGACGGATGCTTCTTGGATGCTAACTTAATGTAGCATACAGCGATGGCTGCTTCTTGGATGCTAACATAATGTAGCGTACAGTGATGTTTGCTTCTTGGATGCTAACTTAATGTAGCATACAGTGATGGTTGCTTCTTGGATACTAACAAAATGTAGCGTACAGCGATGGTTGCTTCTTGGATGCTAACATAATGTAGCGTACAGCGATGGTTGCTTCTTGGATGCTAACATAATGTAGCATACAGCGATGTTTGCTTCTTGGATGCTAACATAATGTAGCGTACAGTGACGGTTGCTTCTTGGATGCTAACATAATGTAGCATACAGCGATGGTTGCTTTTTGGATGCTAACATAATGTAGCGTACAGCGATGGTTGCTTTTTGGATGCTAACATAATGTAGCGTACAGTGACGGTTGCTTCTTGGATGCTAACTTAATGTAGCATACAGCGATGGCTGCTTCTTGGATGCTAACATAATGTAGCGTACAGCGATGGTTGCTTCTTGGATGCTAACATAATGTACCATACAGCGACGGTTGCTTCTTGGATGCTAACATAATGTAGCATACAGCGATGGTTGCTTCTTGGATGCTAACATAATGTAGCGTACAGCGATGGTTGCTTATTGGATGCTAACATAATGTAGCGTACAGCGATGGTTGCTTTTTGGATGCTAACATAATGTAGCGTACAGCGATGGTTGCTTTTTGGATGCTAACATAATGTAACGTACAGTGACGGTTGCTTCTTGGATGCTAACTTAATGTAGCATACAGCGATGGCTGCTTCTTGGATGCTAACATAATGTAGCGTACAGCGATGGTTGCTTCTTGGATGCTAACATAATGTACCATACAGCGACGGTTTCTTCTTGGATGCTAACATAATGTAGCATACAGCAATGGTTGCTTCTTGGATGCTAACATAATGTAGCATACAGCAATGGTTGCTTTTTGGATGCTAACATAATGTAGCATACAGCAATGGTTGCTTCTTGGATGCTAACATAATGTAGCATACAGCGATGGTTGCTTCTTGGATGCTAACATAATGTAGCATACAGCGATGGTTGCTTCTTGGATGCTAACATAATGTAGCATACAGCGATGGTTGCTTCTTGGATGCTAACATAATGTAGCATACAGCAATGGTTGCTTCTTGTATGCTAACATAATGTAGCATACAGCAATGGTTGCTTCTTGGATGCTAACATAATGTAGCGTACAGCGATGGTTGCTTCTTGGATGCTAACATAATGTAGCATACAGCAATGGTTGCTTCTTGGATGCTAACATAATGTAGCATACAGCGATGGTTGCTTCTTGGATGCTAACATAATGTAGCATACAGCAATGGTTGCTTCTTGTATGCTAACATAATGTAGCATACAGCAATGGTTGCTTCTTGGATGCTAACATAATGTAGCGTACAGCGATGGTTGCTTCTTGGATGCTAACATAATGTAGCATACAGCAATGGTTGCTTCTTGGATGCTAACATAATGTAGCATACAGCGATGGTTGCTTCTTGGATGCTAACATAATGTAGCGTACAGCGCTGGTTGCTTCTTGGATGCTAACATAATGTAGCATACAGCGATGGTTGCTTCTTGGATGCTAACATAATGTAGCATACAGTGATGTTTGCTTCTTGGATGCTAACATAATGTAGCATACAGCGATGGTTGCTTCTTGGATGCTAACATAATGTGGCGTACAGCGACGGTTGCTTCTTGGATGCTAACATAATGTAGCATACAGCGATGGTTGCTTCTTGGATGCTAACATAACGTAGCGTACAGCGATTGTTGCTTCTTGGATGCTAACATAATGTAGCATACAGCGATGGTTGCTTCTTGGATGCTAACATAATGTAGCATACAGTGATGTTTGCTTCTTGGATGCTAACATAATGTAGCATACAGCGATGGTTGCTTCTTGGATGCTAACATAATGTAGCATACAGCGATGGTTGCTTCTTGGATGCTAACATAATGTAACGTACAGCGACGGTTGCTTCTTGGATGCTAACATAATGTAGCGTACAGCGATGGTTGCTTCTTGGATGCTAACATAATGTACCATACAGCGACGGTTGCTTCTTGGATGCTAACATAATGTAGCATACAGCGATGGTTGCTTCTTGGATGCTAACATAATGTAGCGTACAGCGATGGTTGCTTTTTGGATGCTAACATAATGTAGCGTACAGCGATGGTTGCTTTTTGGATGCTAACATAATGTAGCGTACAGCGATGGTTGCTTCTTGGATGCTAACATAATGTAGCATACTGCGATGGTTGCTTCTTGGATGCTAACATAATGTAGCGTACAGCGATGGTTGCTTTTTGGATGCTAACATAATGTAGCGTACAGCGATGGTTGCTTCTTGGATGCTAACATAATGTAGCATACTGCGATGGTTGCTTCTTGGATGCTAACATAATGTAGCATTGAGCGATGGTTGCTTCTTGGATGCTAACATAATGTAACATTGAGCGATGGTTGCTTCTTGGATGCTAACATAATGTAACATACAGCAATGGTTGCTTTTTGGATGCTAACATAACGTAGCATAGAGCGATGGTTGCTTCTTGGATGCTAACATAATGTAGCATACAGTGATGGTTGCTTCTTGGACGCTAACATAATGTAGCATACAGCGATGGTTGCTTTTTGGAAGGTAACATAATGTAGCATACAGCAATGGTTGCTTCTTGGATGCTAACATAATGTAGCGTACAGCGACGGTTGCTTCTTGGATGCTAACATAATGTAGCCTACAGCGATGGTTGCTTCTTGGATGCTAATATAATGTAGCATACAGCGATGGTTGCTTCTTGGATGCTAACATGATGTAGCATACAGCGATGGTTGCTTTTTGGAAGGTAACATAATGTAACGCAGAGCGATGGTTGCTTCTTGGATGCTAACATAATGTAGCATACAGCGATGGTTGCTCTTTGGATGCTAACATAATGTAGCGTACAGTGATGTTTGCTTCTTGGATGCTAACTTAATGTAGCATACAGTGATGGTTGCTTCTTGGATGCTAACATAATGTAGCATACAGCGATGGTTGCTCTTTGGATGCTAACATAATGTAGCATACAGTGATGTTTGCTTCTTGGATGCTAACTTAATATAGCATACAGTGATGGTTGCTTCTTGGATGCTAACATAACGTAGCATAGAGCGATGGTTGCTTCTTGGATGCTAACATAATGTAGCGTACAGCAATGGTTGCTTCTTGGATGCTAACATAATGTAGCATACATTGATGGTTGCTTCTTGGGTGCTAACATAATTTAGCATACAGCGATGGCCGCTTCTTGGATGCCAACATAATGTAGCGTACAGCGCTGGTTGCTTCTTGGATGCTAACATAATGTAGCGTACAGCGATGGTTGCTTCTTGGATGCTAACATAATGTAGCATACAGCGATGGTTGCTTCTTGGATGCTAACATAATGTAGCATACAGCAATGGATGCTTCTTGTATGCTAACATAATGTAGCATACAGCGATGGTTGCTTCTTGGATGCTAACATAATGTAGCGTACAGCAATGGTTGCTTCTTGGATGCTAACATAATGTAGCATACAGCGATGGTTGCTCTTTGGATGCTAACATAATGTAGCGTACAGTGATGTTTGCTTCTTGGATGCTAACTTAATGTAGCATACAGTGATGGTTGCTTCTTGGATGCTAACATAATGTAGCATATAGCGATGGTTGCTTCATGGATGCTAACATAATGTAGCATACAGCGATGGTTGCTTCTTGGATGCCAACATAATGTAGCGTACAGCGATGGTTGCTTCTTGGATGCCAACATAATGTAGCGTACAGCGATGGTTGCTTCTTGGATGCTAACATAATGTAGCGTACAGCGATGGTTGCTTTTTGGATGCTAACATAATGTAGCGTACAGCGATGGTTGCTTCTTGGATGCTAACATAATGTAGCATACTGCGATGGTTGCTTCTTGGATGCTAACATAATGTAGCATTGAGCGATGGTTGCTTCTTGGATGCTAACATAATGTAACATTGAGCGATGGTTGCTTCTTGGATGCTAACATAATGTAACATACAGCAATGGTTGCTTTTTGGATGCTAACATAACGTAGCATAGAGCGATGGTTGCTTCTTGGATGCTAACATAATGTAGCATACAGTGATGGTTGCTTCTTGGACGCTAACATAATGTAGCATACAGCGATGGTTGCTTTTTGGAAGGTAACATAATGTAGCATACAGCAATGGTTGCTTCTTGGATGCTAACATAATGTAGCGTACAGCGACGGTTGCTTCTTGGATGCTAACATAATGTAGCCTACAGCGATGGTTGCTTCTTGGATGCTAACATAATGTAGCATACAGCGATGGTTGCTTCTTGGATGCTAACATGATGTAGCATACAGCGATGGTTGCTTTTTGGAAGGTAACATAATGTAACGCAGAGCGATGGTTGCTTCTTGGATGCTAACATAATGTAGCATACAGCGATGGTTGCTCTTTGGATGCTAACATAATGTAGCGTACAGTGATGTTTGCTTCTTGGATGCTAACTTAATGTAGCATACAGTGATGGTTGCTTCTTGGATGCTAACATAATGTAGCATACAGCGATGGTTGCTCTTTGGATGCTAACATAATGTAGCATACAGTGATGTTTGCTTCTTGGATGCTAACTTAATATAGCATACAGTGATGGTTGCTTCTTGGATGCTAACATAACGTAGCATAGAGCGATGGTTGCTTCTTGGATGCTAACATAATGTAGCGTACAGCAATGGTTGCTTCTTGGATGCTAACATAATGTAGCATACATTGATGGTTGCTTCTTGGGTGCTAACATAATTTAGCATACAGCGATGGCCGCTTCTTGGATGCCAACATAATGTAGCGTACAGCGCTGGTTGCTTCTTGGATGCTAACATAATGTAGCGTACAGCGATGGTTGCTTCTTGGATGCTAACATAATGTAGCATTGAGCGATGGTTGCTTCTTGGATGCGAACATAATGTAGCATACAGCAATGGATGCTTCTTGTATGCTAACATAATGTAGCATACAGCGATGGTTGCTTCTTGGATGCTAACATAATGTAGCGTACAGCAATGGTTGCTTCTTGGATGCTAACATAATGTAGCATACAGCGATGGTTGCTCTTTGGATGCTAACATAATGTAGCGTACAGTGATGTTTGCTTCTTGGATGCTAACTTAATGTAGCATACAGTGATGGTTGCTTCTTGGATGCTAACATAATGTAGCATATAGCGATGGTTGCTTCATGGATGCTAACATAATGTAGCATACAGCGATGGTTGCTTCTTGGATGCCAACATAATGTAGCGTACAGCGATGGTTGCTTCTTGGATGCCAACATAATGTAGCGTACAGCGATGGTTGCTTCTTGGATGCTAACATCATGTAGCATAAAGCAATGGTTGCTTCTTGGATGCTAAAATAATGTAGCATACAGCGATGGTTGCTTCTTGGATGCTAACATAATGTAGCGTACAGCGATGGTTGCTTCTTGGATGCTAACATAATGTAGCATACAGCGATGGTTGCTTCTTGGATGCTAACATAATGTAGCGTACAGCGATGGTTGCTTCTTGGATGCTAACATAATGTAGCGTACAGCGACGGTTGCTTCCTGGATGCTAACACAATGTAGCATACAGCGATGGTTGCTTCTTGGATGCTAACATAATGTAGCATACTGCGATGGTTGCTTCTTGGATGCTAACATAATATAGCATTGAGCGATGGTTGCTTCTTGGATGCTAACATAATGTAGCATTGAGCGATGGTTGCTTCTTGGATGCTAACATAATGTAACATACAGCAATGGTTGCTTTTTGGATGCTAACATAACGTAGCATAGAGCGATGGTTGCTTCTTGGATGCTAACTTAATGTAGCATACAGTGATGGTTGCTTCTTGGATGCTAACATAATGTAGCATACAGCGATGGTTGCTCTTTGGATGCTAACATAATGTAGCATATAGCGATGGTTGCTTCATGGATGCTAACATAATGTAGCATACAGCGATGGTTGCTTCTTGGATGCCAACATAATGTAGCGTACAGCGATGGTTGCTTCTTGGATGCCAACATAATGTAGCGTACAGCGATGGTTGCTTCTTGGATGCTAACATAATGTAGCATACAGCGATGGTTGCTTCTTGGATGCTAACTTAATGTAGCATACAGTGATGGTTGCTTCTTGGATGCTAACATAATGTAGCATATAGCGATGGTTGCTTCATGGATGCTAACATAATGTAGCATACAGCGATGGTTGCTTCTTGGATGCCAACATAATGTAGCGTACAGCGATGGTTGCTTCTTGGATGCCAACATAATGTAGCGTACAGCGATGGTTGCTTCTTGGATGCTAACATAATGTAGCATACAGCGATGGTTGCTTCTTGGATGCTAACATAATGTAGCATACAGCGATGGTTGCTTCTTGGATGCTAACATAATGTAGCATATAGCGATGGTTGCTTCATGGATGCTAACATAATGTAGCATACAGCGATGGTTGCTTCTTGGATGCCAACATAATGTAGCGTACAGCGATGGTTGCTTCTTGGATGCCAACATAATGTAGCGTACAGCGATGGTTGCTTCTTGGATGCTAACATAATGTAGCATACAGCGATGGTTGCTTCTTGGATGCTAACATAATGTAGCATACAGCGATGGTTGCTTCTTGGATGCTAACATAATGTAGCGTATAGCGATGGTTGCTTCTTGGATGCTAACATAATGTAGCGTACATCGATGGCCGCTTCTTGGATGCTAACATAATGTAGCGTAAAGCGATGGTTGCTTCTTGGATGCTAACTTAATGTAGCGTACAGTGAGGGTTGCTTCTTGGATGCTAACATAATGTAGCATACAGCGATGGTTGCTTCTTGGATGCTAACATAATGTAGCGTACAGCGATGGTTGCTTCTTGGATGCTAACATAATGTAGCATACAGCGATGGTTGCTTCTTGGATGCTAACATAATGTAGCATACAGCAATGGTTGCTTCTTGGATGCTAACATAATGTAGCGTACAGCGACGGTTGCTTCTTGGATGCTAACATAATGTAGCATACAGCGATGGTTGCTTCTTGGATGGTAACATAATGTAGCATACAGCGATGGTTGCTTCTTGGATGCTAACATAATGTAGCATACAGCAATGGTTGCTTCTTGGATGCTAACATAATGTAGCGTACAGCGATGGTTGCTTCTTGGATGCTAACATAATGTAGCATACAGCGATGGTTGCTTCTTGGATGCTAACATAATGTAGCATACAGCGATGGTTGCTTCTTGGATGCTAACATAATGTAGCGTACAACGATGGTTGCTTCTTGGATGCTAACATGATGTAGCATACAGCGATGGTTGCTTTTTGGATGCTAACATAATGTAGCGTACAGTGATGTTTGCTTCTTGGATGCTAACTTAATGTAGCATACAGTGATGGTTGCTTCTTTGATGCTAACATAATGTAGCGTACAGCGATGGTTGCTTCTTGGATGCTAACATGATGTAGCGTACAGCGATGGTTGCTTCTTGGATGCTAACATAATGTAGCGTACAACGATGGTTGCTTCTTGGATGCTAACATGATGTAGCATACAGCGATGGTTGCTTTTTGGATGCTAACATAATGTAGCGTACAGTGATGTTTGCTTCTTGGATGCTAACTTAATGTAGCATACAGCGATGGTTGCTTTTTGAATGCTAAAATAATGTAACATACAGCGATGTTTGCTTCTTGGATGCTAACATAATGTAGCGTACAGTGACGGTTGCTTCTTGGATGCTAACATAATGTAGCATACAGCGATGGTTGCTTTTTGGATGCTAATATAATGTAGCGTACAGCGATGGTTGCTTTTTGGATGCTAACATAATGTAGTGTACAGTGACGGTTGCTTCTTGGATGCTAACTTAATGTAGCATACAGCGATGGCTGCTTCTTGGATGCTAACATAATGTAGCGTACAGCGATGGTTGCTTCTTGGATGCTAACATAATGTACCATACAGCGACGGTTGCTTCTTGGACGCTAACATAATGTAGCATACAGCGATGGTTGCTTCTTGGATGCTAACATAATGTAGCATACAGCGATGGTTGCTTTTTGGATGCTAACATAATGTAGCGTACAGCGATGGTTGCTTTTTGGATGCTAACATAATGTAGCGTACAGTGACGGTTGCTTCTTGGATGCTAACTTAATGTAGCATACAGCGATGGCTGCTTCTTGGATGCTAACATAATGTAGCGTACAGCGATGGTTGCTTCTTGGATGCTAACATAATGTACCATACAGCGACGGTTGCTTCTTGGATGCTAACATAATGTAGCATACAGCGATGGTTGCTTCTTGGATGCTAACATAATGTAGCGTACAGCGATGGTTGCTTTTTGGATGCTAACATAATGTAGCGTACAGCGATGGTTGCTTTTTGGATGCTAACATAATGTAGCGTACAGCGATGGTTGCTTTTTGGATGCTAACATAATGTAGCGTACAGTGACGGTTGCTTCTTGGATGCTAACTTAATGTAGCATACAGCGATGGCTGCTTCTTGGATGCTAACATAATGTAGCGTACAGTGATGTTTGCTTCTTGGATGCTAACTTAATGTAGCATACAGTGATGGTTGCTTCTTGGATACTAACAAAATGTAGCGTACAGCGATGGTTGCTTCTTGGATGCTAACATAATGTAGCGTACAGCGATGGTTGCTTCTTGGATGCTAACATAATGTAGCATACAGCGATGGTTGCTTTTTGAATGCTAAAATAATGTAACATACAGCGATGTTTGCTTCTTGGATGCTAACATAATGTAGCGTACAGTGACGGTTGCTTCTTGGATGCTAACATAATGTAGCATACAGCGATGGTTGCTTTTTGGATGCTAACATAATGTAGCGTACAGCGATGGTTGCTTTTTGGATGCTAACATAATGTAGCGTACAGTGACGGTTGCTTCTTGGATGCTAACTTAATGTAGCATACAGCGATGGCTGCTTCTTGGATGCTAACATAATGTAGCGTACAGCGATGGTTGCTTCTTGGATGCTAACATAATGTACCATACAGCGACGGTTGCTTCTTGGATGCTAACATAATGTAGCATACAGCGATGGTTGCTTCTTGGATGCTAACATAATGTAGCGTTCAGCGATGGTTGCTTTTTGGATGCTAACATAATGTAGCGTACAGCGATGGTTGCTTTTTGGATGCTAACATAATGTAGCGTACAGCGATGGTTGCTTTTTGGATGCTAACATAATGTAGCGTACAGTGACGGTTGCTTCTTGGATGCTAACTTAATGTAGCATACAGCGATGGCTGCTTCTTGGATGCTAACATAATGTAGCGTACAGCGATGGTTGCTTCTTGGATGCTAACATAATGTACCATACAGCGACGGTTGCTTCTTGGATGCTAACATAATGTAGCATACAGCGATGGTTGCTTCTTGGATGCTAACATAATGTAGCGTACAGCGATGGTTGCTTCTTGGATGCTAACATAATGTAGCATACAGCAATGGTTGCTTCTTGGATGCTAACATAATGTAGCATACAGCGATGGTTGCTTCTTGGATGCTAACATAATGTAGCATACAGCGATGGTTGCTTCTTGGATGCTAACATAATGTAGCGTACAGCGACGGTTGCTTCTTGGATGCTAACATAATGTAGCGTACAGCGATGGTTGCTTCTTGGATGCTAACATAATGTACCATACAGCGACGGTTGCTTCTTGGATGCTAACATAATGTAGCATACAGCGATGGTTGCTTCTTGGATGCTAACATAATGTAGCGTACAGCGATGGTTGCTTTTTGGATGCTAACATAATGTAGCGTACAGCGATGGTTGCTTTTTGGATGCTAACATAATGTAGCATACAGCGATGGTTGCTTCTTGGATGCTAACATAATGTAGCGTACAGCGATGGTTGCTTTTTGGATGCTAACATAATGTAGCGTACAGCGATGGTTGCTTCTTGGATGCTAACATAATGTACCATACAGCGACGGTTGCTTCTTGGATGCTAACATAATGTAGCATACAGCGATGGTTGCTTCTTGGATGCTAACATAATGTAGCGTACAGCGATGGTTGCTTTTTGGATGCTAACATAATGTAGCGTACAGCGATGGTTGCTTTTTGGATGCTAACATAATGTAGCGTACAGCGATGGTTGCTTCTTGGATGCTAACATAATGTAGCGTACAGCGATGGTTGCTTTTTGGATGCTAACATAATGTAGCGTACAGCGATGGTTGCTTTTTGGATGCTAACATAATGTAGCGTACATCGATGGCCGCTTCTTGGGATAGATTGTGCACTCATTAACCGTGGCGTCTCGTTAGAGGCTGTTTGACGAACAAAGCGGCGTGTTAATGAGATGAAGACGTCATTAGAACCAGCCGCTGTCAAAGAGTGGGCACATTAGCATAAATGTGGACAAAGCAGTTCTGAAACATCAAAGCCAACGTGGATTGTTTGCATTGTTTGTGTGACTTACTCCCTTTGCACAAGTGAATAATGGACTCTCTAATGAGTGTGTGTGTGTGTGTGTGTGTGTGTGTTTGTGTGTCCACTCGGTCGCCACAATTTTTGTATGACAAAGTTGGCTATGTCACAACACAATTAAGAGTTGTTGTTTCACCAAATGATTGACAACAACTGCACAGAAAGACAAAACAAAAAAAACCCAGACAATTGTGTTGTTTTTGTGTCTTTCTGCTTGCCGTGAAGCTCAGAGCTCTCGCACGATCACATTCTCCTTCTTATTCCAGACTATTTTTAGCCCCATCTCTCATTAGTTGGTCACAATTGCACTTCTTGAAAAAGCACTAAAGGTTTTAAGTGGAAGTGAAATAAAGTACCTTGATGCTTGGTGGTTACTTGCAATATCTTCTGACCTGGGCGGGAAGTCGCCAGGTTGTGTTGGTCTTCAACCCCCGGGTGCAGAGAGGGCAGGTAAACGTGACTTGAAGGAAATAGTGCAACTTGTGCCCTGCGATGAGGTGGCGACTTGTCCAGGGTGTACCCCGCCTTCCGCCCGATTGTAGCTGAGATAGGCGCCAGCGCCCCCCGCGACCCCGAAAGGGAATAAGCGGTAGGAAATGGATGGATGGATGGAGTGCAACTTGTAGCCGCACATGCAGGGAAAACAGGAAGCAGGCAACAAAAAACAGGAACCAGGAAAAAGGAAATAGACAACAGGAGACAGGAAACTGTAATCATGCAACAGCAACACACACACACACATATGTATAAATATAAATATATGTATAAGTATAAATATATATATATATATATATATATATATATATATGTATAAGTATACATATATATATATATATATATATATATATATATAAATATATATATATATATGTATAACTATACATATATATATATATAAATATATATGTATAATTATAAATATATATATACACACACACACATGTATAAATACATATGTATATATACACATATATACATATGTATATAGATAAATATATACTTATACATATATATACACACACATATATATATAAACATATATATACATAAATGTATGTATATATACACACATATATACATACATTTATATTCATATATATACATATATATTCTTATACACACACACACACACACACACACACACACACACACACACACACACACACACACACACACACACACACACACGCACACACACACACACACACACACGCACACACTACTACTTTGCACTTGCTATTTAGGTCTTAGTACAGGGGTCGGGAACCTTTTTGGCTGAGAGAGCCATGAAAGCCAAATATTTAAAAATGCATTTCCGTGAGAGCCATACAATATTTTTTTTAAGGCCTACTGAAATCCATCCATCCATCCATTTTCTACCGCTTATAGGGGTTAGTGCGTCTGCCTCACAATACAAAGACATGCACCTGGGGATAGGCCCCTCCCACTTCCAAAGACATGCACCTGGGGATAGGCCCCTCCCACCTCCAAATACATGCACCTGGGGATAGGTTGATTGGCAACACTAAATTGGCCCTAGTGTGTGAATGTTGTCTGTCTATCTGTGTTGGCCCTGTGATGAGGTGGCGACTTGTCCAGGGTGTACCCTGCCTTCCGCCTACTGAAATGAGATGTTCTTATCTAAACGGGGATAGCAGGTCCATTCTTTGTGTCATACTTGATCATTTTTCGATATTGCCATATTTTTGCTGAAAGGATTTAGTAGAGAACATCCACGATAAAGTTCACAACTTTTGGTCGCTAATAAAAAAGCTTTGCTTGTACCGGAAGTAGCAGACGATGTGCGCGTGACGTCACGGGTTGTGGAGCTCCTCACATCCTCACATCGATTACAATCATAGACACCAGCAGCGCGAGCGATTCTGACCAAGAAAGCGACAATTTCCCCGCTAATTGGAGCGAGGATGAAAGATTCGTGGATGAGGAAAGTGAGAGTGAAGGACTAGACGGAAAAAAAAAGGGCGAGGGCAGTGGGAGCGATTCAGATGTTATTTGGCACATTCCATCCATCCATCCATGGCGCCCATCTTAGCTACAATCGAGCGGAAGGCAGGGTACACCCTGGACAAGTCGCCAACACAGATAGACAGACAACATTCACACTCACATTCACACACTAGGGCCAATTTAGTGTTGCCAATCAACCTATCCCCAGGTGCATGTCTTTGGGAGTGGGAGGAAGCCGGAGTACCCGGAGGGAACCCACGCGTTCACGGGGAGAAAATGCAAACTCCACACAGAAAGATCCCGAGCCTGGATTTGAACCCAGGACTGCAGGAACTTTGTATTGTGAGGCAGACGCACTAACCCCTCTTCCACTGTGAAGCCCTATTTGACACATTTACTAGGATAATTCTGGAAAATCCTTTATCTGATTATCGTGTGACTAGTGTTTTAGTGAGATTATAAAGTCATACCTGAAAGTCGGAAGGGGGTGGTGACCGCCAGTGTCTCTGAGTGGAGGAGCCAAGAAAGTCGCAGCTGCCTCTTTGACAGCTGCAGGAAGAACGACACAAGCTCAGCTCACGTTTACGGTAAGAACCGACGTATTACCACAATTTTCTCACCGAAACCTGCCGGTTGACATGTGGTAGGGAAACCTGTCCGCTTGACTGCTCTGTTCCATATTAAAGCTTCACAACAAACAACGAAACACCGGCTGTGTTTGTGTTGCTACAACCGGCCGAAATACACCGCTTTCCACCAACAGCATTCTTCTTTGACGTCTCCATTATTGATTGAACAAATTGCAAAAGATTCAGCAACACAGATGTCCAAAATACTGTGTAATTATGGGATGAAAAGAGACGACTTTTCGCCGTGATCGGTGCTGGAATAGTAGTGGGTTTCAGTAGGCCTTTAACACAGAATACAACTAAATGCCTGCATTTTTAAGTAAGACCAACATTTTTAGAGTATCATAAGTGTCTCATTCTTTTTAAAAAACATTATTATTCTGAAGCTAACCAATAATAAATGAAATACTCCTTACCATTAATGAGACTTCTTGAACAGGTGCGGTACAAAATGCGTCTGCTAGACTTTTGACAAGAACAAGAAAGTTTGATCATATTACGCCTGTACTGTATATACCTTTATATACATATATACATACATATATACCTATACTGTATATACCTTTATATACATATATACATACATATATACCTATACTGTATATACCTTTATATACATATATACATACATATATACCTATACTGTATATACCTTTATATACATATATACATACATATATACCTATACTGTATATACCTTTATATACATATATACATACATATATACCTATACTGTATATACCTTTATATACATATATACATACATATATACCTATACTGGCTCACCTGCACTGGCTTCCTGTGCACTTAAGATGTGACTTTAAGGTTTTACTACTTACGTATAAAATACTACACGGTCTAGCTCCATCCTATCTTGCCGATTGTATTGTACCATATGTCCCGGCAAGAAATCTGCGTTCAAAAGACTCCGGCTTATTAGTGATTCCTAGAGCCCAAAAAAAGTCTGCGGGCTATAGAGCATTTTCATTTCGGGCTCCAGTACTCTGGAATGCCCTCCCGGTAACAGTTCGAGATGCCACCTCAGTAGAAACATTTAAGTCTCACCTTAAAACTCATTTGTATACTCTAGCCTTTAAATAGACTCCCTTTTTAGACCAGTTGATCTGCCGCTTCTTTTCTTTTTCCTCCTATGTCCACCCCTCCCTTGTGGAGGGGGTCCGGTCCGATCCGGTGGCCATGTACTGCTCGCCTGTGTATCGGCTGGGGACATCTCTGCGCTGCTGATCCGCCTCCGCTTGGGATGGTTTCCTTCCTGCTGGCTCCGCTGTGAACGGGACTCTCGCTGCCGTGTCAGATCCGCTTTGGACTGGACTCTCGCGACTGTGTTGGATCCATTATGGATTGAACTTTCACAGTATCATGTTAGACCCACTCGACATCCATTGCTTTCCTCCTCTCCAAGGTTTCTCATAGTCATCATTGTCACCGGCGTCCCACTGGGTGTGAGTTTTTCCTTGCCCTTATGTGGGCCTACCGAGGATGTCGTAGTGGTTTGTGCAGCCCTTTGAGACACTAGTGATTTAGGGCTATATAGGTAAACATTGATTGATTGATTGATGTATACATATATTCATATATATAGTCAAATATATATATATATATATATATATATATATATATATATACACACACACACAACTACTTTGCACTTGCTATTTAGGTCTTAGTACATCAGGCCCTCAGCGCTGAGATGTTTTAGAGAGACCACCCGGCTGCTCAGCGTCTCCTCTCCTCCGCCGCGACTGAATCAAACGCTCCTTTTTGCGTTGCCATGGTAACAGTCCCCGGACAAAATGTGTTGCCGGAGCTGTTCCAGAAGCCAATGAAATAATAATAATAACAATAATATTAAATAATACATTCGACTTATAATGCGGCGTCCAGAAAGAAACATAAAGTGTGTTTGAGTGAGGACGCGAAGAAAGACACGGAGTCCATGTTGACATCTCGTCTTCACCTGCACGCACCCAAGAAGACGTGAGCAACATGAATATTTCAAGAAGTCCACTGGCTCTTTTGAAATATGACGTTGTTACTTTCCTCGCTGAGGACATCAATCATGGGAGAGCTTTGCATGCATTCTTCTGCCAAACAAGCAGGGGACTGATGGAGTCTTCTTCGGCTCTGCAAACAAGTCCTGGGGTCCCTCACTCAAGTGCACACCTTCCACATTTGTCACACACACACACACACACCTGGCGTGGGGAGGCATCTGACCGCCATCTTTCTAGCCGAGACACTTCTCTGCTCGGGGAATCGCCGGACCGAGTAAAACTGATGTTATCGGGCCGGCTGGACGAAAAAGACGTTTGATGCGCTGCCAGTACAGTATCACACCATAAATGAAGCAAAAACGGTACTATACCTTGTTTGAAAAAGCACTGGTTACCACACTTTTCTTTCCTTTAACGCACACACACAGTGTGTAGACAGAAAAGCAGAGGAGCATGTTGGGCAGCGCACACACACAGAGTACTTACAAGCAGACACAGTGTGTAGACAGAAAAGCAGAGGAGCATGTTGGGCAGCGCACACACACAGAGTACTTCCAAGCAGACACAGTGTGTAGGCAGAAAAGCAGAGGAGCATGTTGGGCGGCGCACACACACAGAGTACTTACAAGCAGACACAGTGTGTAGACAGAAAAGCAGAGGAGCATGTTGGGCGGCGCACACACACAGAGTACTTCCAAGCAGACACAGTGTGTAGGCAGAAAAGCAGAGGAGCATGTTGGGCAGCGCACACACACAGAGTACTTACAAGCAGACACAGTGTGTAGACAGAAAAGCAGAGGAGCATGTTGGGCAGCGCACACACACAGAGTACTTACAAGCAGACACAGTGTGGAGACAGAAAAGCAGAGGAGCATGTTGGGCAGCGCACACACACAGAGTACTTCCAAGCAGACACAGTGTGTAGACAGAAAAGCAGAGGAGCATGTTGGGCAGCGCACACACACAGAGTACTTCCAAGCAGACACAGTGTGTAGACAGAAAAGCAGAGGAGCATGTTGGGCAGCGCACACACACAGAGTACTTCCAAGCAGACACAGTGTGTAGGCAGAAAAGCAGAGGAGCATGTTGGGCAGCGCACACACACAGAGTACTTCCAAGCAGACACAGTGTGTAGGCAGAAAAGCAGAGGAGCATGTTGGGCAGCGCACACACACAGAGTACTTACAAGCAGACACAGTGTGTAGACAGAAAAGCAGAGGAGCATGTTGGGCAGCGCACACACACAGAGTACTTCCAAGCAGACACAGTGTGGAGACAGAAAAGCAGAGGAGCATGTTGGGCAGCGCACACACACAGAGTACTTACAAGCAGACACAGTGTGTAGACAGAAAAGCAGAGGAGCATGTTGGGCAGCGCACACACACAGAGTACTTCCAAGCAGACACAGTGTGGAGACAGAAAAGCAGAGGAGCATGTTGGGCAGCGCACACACACAGAGTACTTCCAAGCAGACACAGTGTGTAGGCAGAAAAGCAGAGGAGCATGTTGGGCAGCGCACACACACAGAGTACTTACAAGCAGACTCAGTGTGTAGACAGAAAAGCAGAGGAGCATGTTGGGCAGCGCACACACACAGAGTACTTCCAAGCAGACACAGTGTGGAGACAGAAAAGCAGAGGAGCATGTTGGGCAGCGCACACACACAGAGTACTTCCAAGCAGACACAGTGTGGAGACAGAAAAGCAGAGGAGCATGTTGGGCAGCGCACACACACAGAGTACTTCCAAGCAGACACAGTGTGTAGGCAGAAAAGCAGAGGAGCATGTTGGGCAGCGCACACACACAGAGTACTTCCAAGCAGACACAGTGTGTAGGCAGAAAAGCAGAGGAGCATGTTGGGCAGCGCGCACACACAGAGTACTTCCAAGCAGAGACAGTGTGTAGACAGAAAAGCAGAGGAGCATGTTGGGCAGCGCACACACACAGAGTACTTGCAAGCAGACACAGTGTGGAGACAGAAAAGCAGAGGAGCATGTTGGGCAGCGCACACACACAGAGTACTTCCAAGCAGACACAGTGTGTAGACAGAAAAGCAGAGGAGCATGTTGGGCAGCGCACACACACAGAGTACTTACAAGCAGACACAGTGTGTAGACAGAAAAGCAGAGGAGCATGTTGGGCAGCGCACACACACAGAGTACTTCCAAGCAGACACAGTGTGTAGGCAGAAAAGCAGAGGAGCATGTTGGGCAGCGCACACACACAGAGTACTTACAAGCAGACACAGTGTGTAGACAGAAAAGCAGAGGAGCATGTTGGGCAGCGCACACACACAGAGTACTTCCAAGCAGACACAGTGTGGAGACAGAAAAGCAGAGGAGCATGTTGGGCAGCGCACACACACAGAGTACTTCCAAGCAGACACAGTGTGTAGGCAGAAAAGCAGAGGAGCATGTTGGGCAGCGCACACACACAGAGTACTTACAAGCAGACTCAGTGTGTAGACAGAAAAGCAGAGGAGCATGTTGGGCAGCGCACACACACAGAGTACTTCCAAGCAGACACAGTGTGGAGACAGAAAAGCAGAGGAGCATGTTGGGCAGCGCACACACACAGAGTACTTACAAGCAGACACAGTGTGTAGGCAGAAAAGCAGAGGAGCATGTTGGGCAGCGCACACACACAGAGTACTTCCAAGCAGACACAGTGTGTAGGCAGAAAAGCAGAGGAGCATGTTGGGCAGCGCACACACACAGAGTACTTCCAAGCAGACACAGTGTGTAGGCAGAAAAGCAGAGGAGCATGTTGGGCAGCGCGCACACACAGAGTACTTCCAAGCAGAGACAGTGTGTAGACAGAAAAGCAGAGGAGCATGTTGGGCAGCGCACACACACAGAGTACTTGCAAGCAGACACAGTGTGGAGACAGAAAAGCAGAGGAGCATGTTGGGCAGCGCACACACACAGAGTACTTCCAAGCAGACACAGTGTGTAGACAGAAAAGCAGAGGAGCATGTTGGGCAGCGCACACACACAGAGTACTTACAAGCAGACACAGTGTGTAGACAGAAAAGCAGAGGAGCATGTTGGGCAGCGCACACACACAGAGTACTTCCAAGCAGACACAGTGTGGAGACAGAAAAGCAGAGGAGCATGTTGGGCAGCGCACACACACAGAGTACTTCCAAGCAGACACAGTGTGTAGGCAGAAAAGCAGAGGAGCATGTTGGGCAGCGCACACACACAGAGTACTTACAAGCAGACTCAGTGTGTAGACAGAAAAGCAGAGGAGCATGTTGGGCAGCGCACACACACAGAGTACTTCCAAGCAGACACAGTGTGGAGACAGAAAAGCAGAGGAGCATGTTGGGCAGCGCACACACACAGAGTACTTACAAGCAGACACAGTGTGTAGGCAGAAAAGCAGAGGAGCATGTTGGGCAGCGCACACACACAGAGTACTTCCAAGCAGACACAGTGTGTAGGCAGAAAAGCAGAGGAGCATGTTGGGCAGCGCACACACACAGAGTACTTCCAAGCAGACACAGTGTGTAGGCAGAAAAGCAGAGGAGCATGTTGGGCAGCGCACACACACAGAGTACTTCCAAGCAGAGACAGTGTGTAGACAGAAAAGCAGAGGAGCATGTTGGGCAGCGCACACACACAGAGTACTTGCAAGCAGACACAGTGTGGAGACAGAAAAGCAGAGGAGCATGTTGGGCAGCGCACACACACAGAGTACTTCCAAGCAGACACAGTGTGTAGACAGAAAAGCAGAGGAGCATGTTGGGCAGCGCACACACACAGAGTACTTACAAGCAGACACAGTGTGTAGACAGAAAAGCAGAGGAGCATGTTGGGCAGCGCACACACACAGAGTACTTCCAAGCAGACACAGTGTGTAGGCAGAAAAGCAGAGGAGCATGTTGGGCAGCGCACACACACAGAGTACTTACAAGCAGACACAGTGTGTAGACAGAAAAGCAGAGGAGCATGTTGGGCAGCGCACACACACAGAGTACTTCCAAGCAGACACAGTGTGTAGGCAGAAAAGCAGAGGAGCATGTTGGGCAGCGCACACACACAGAGTACTTACAAGCAGACACAGTGTGTAGACAGAAAAGCAGAGGAGCATGTTGGGCAGCGCGCACACACAGAGTACTTCCAAGCAGACACAGTGTGTAGGCAGAAAAGCAGAGGAGCATGTTGGGCAGCGCGCACACACAGAGTACTTACAAGCAGACACAGTGTGGAGACAGAAAAGCAGAGGAGCAGGTTGGGCAGCGCACACACACAGAGTACTTCCAAGCAGAGACAGTGTGTAGACAGAAAAGCAGAGGAGCATGTTGGGCAGCGCACACACACAGAGTACTTACAAGCAGACACAGTGTGTAGACAGAAAAGCAGAGGAGCATGTTGGGCAGCGCACACACACAGAGTACTTCCAAGCAGACACAGTGTGTAGACAGAAAAGCAGAGGAGCATGTTGGGCAGCGCACACACACAGAGTACTTACAAGCAGACACAGTGTGTAGACAGAAAAGCAGAGGAGCATGTTGGGCAGCGCACACACACAGAGTACTTCCAAGCAGACACAGTGTGTAGGCAGAAAAGCAGAGGAGCATGTTGGGCAGCGCACACACACAGAGTACTTACAAGCAGACTCAGTGTGTAGACAGAAAAGCAGAGGAGCATGTTGGGCAGCGCACACACACAGAGTACTTCCAAGCAGACACAGTGTGGAGACAGAAAAGCAGAGGAGCATGTTGGGCAGCGCACACACAGAGTACTTCCAAGCAGACACAGTGTGTAGGCAGAAAAGCAGAGGAGCATGTTGGGCAGCGCACACACACAGAGTACTTCCAAGCAGACACAGTGTGTAGGCAGAAAAGCAGAGGAGCATGTTGGGCAGCGCGCACACACAGAGTACTTACAAGCAGACACAGTGTGGAGACAGAAAAGCAGAGGAGCAGGTTGGGCAGCGCACACACACAGAGTACTTCCAAGCAGAGACAGTGTGTAGACAGAAAAGCAGAGGAGCATGTTGGGCAGCGCACACACACAGAGTACTTACAAGCAGACACAGTGTGGAGACAGAAAAGCAGAGGAGCATGTTGGGCAGCGCACACACACAGAGTACTTACAAGCAGACACAGTGTGGAGACAGAAAAGCAGAGGAGCATGTTGGGCAGCGCACACACACAGAGTACTTCCAAGCAGAGACAGTGTGTAGACAGAAAAGCAGAGGAGCATGTTGGGCAGCGCGCACACACACAGAGTACTTCCAAGCAGAGACAGTGTGTAACTAGAAAAGGGAAAAAGGACACATTTTGGTGTAAAAAGTCAAGATAAAGTTGAAGTTATAACACTGAAAAAACGCCAGGAAGTGCTGCTTTAACACATGCAGCTAACGTCCATCCACAGTGTTTTATCTACTTCTAAATCATTCATGCTGGTCTACAAGTATCATTATCACTGCAGGACGAGGAATATCTAAACATGCTTCACTCCTAGGAGGACACAATAGCTCCCTGCCGTCACAATGTAAGCAAACGCCATGCGTGGATCTACACCTGACATCCACTGTAATGATACCGAGTACAAGTGTGTATCTAGTCGATACTACTATGATTACAATGATATTTTCAATATTTTTAAAGTTGAGGAATGCTCATCAAACACTTATTTGGAACATCCCACAGGTGTGCAGGCTAATTGGGAACGGGTGGGTGCCATGATTGGGTATAAAAACAGCTTCGCAAAAAAATGTTTAGGAACAACGTTTCTCAAAGTGCAATTGCAAGAACTTTAGGGATTTCAACATCTACGCTCCATAATATCATCAAAAGGTTCAGAGAATCTGGAGAAATCACTCCACTTAAGCGGCATGGCCGGAAACCAACATTGAATGACCGTGACCTTTCATCCCTCAAACGGCACTGTATCAAAAACCCACATCAATCTCTAAAGGATATCACCACATGGGCTCAGGAACACTTTAGAAAACCACTGTCACTAAATACAGTTGGTCGCTACACCTGTAAGTGCAAGTTAAATGCAAAGCAAAAGCCATTTATCAACAAGATCCAGAAACGCCGCCGGCTTCTCTGGGCCCGAGATCATCTAAGATGGACTGATGCAAAGTGGAAAAGTGTTCTGTGCTCTGACGAGTCCACATTTCAAATTGTTTTTGGAAATATTCGACATGTTGTCATCTGGACCAAAGGAGAAGTGAACCATCCGGACTTTTATGAACATAAAGTTGAAAAGCCAGCATGTGTGATGGTATGGGGGTGTATTAGTGCCCAAGGCATGGGTAACTTACACATCTGTGAAGGCACCATTAATGCTGAAAGGTCCATACAGGTTTTGGAACAACATATACTGCCATCTAAGCAACGTTATCATGGACGCCCCTGCTTATTGCAGCAAGACAATGCCAAGCCACATTCAGCACGTGTTATAACAGCATGGCTTCGTAGTAAAAGAGTACTTTCCTGGCCCGTCTGCAGTCCAGACCTGTCTCCCATGGAAAATGTGTGGTGCATTATGAAGCATAAAATAGGACAGCGGAGACCCCGGACTGTTGAAGGACTGAAGCTCTATATAAAACAAGAATGGGAAAGAATTCCACTTTCAAAGCTTCAACAATTAGTTTCCTCAGTTCCCAAACGTTTATAGAGTGTTGTTAAAAGAAAAGGAACATAATGTGGTGTAGGAACATAATGTGGTGTTTCCACAAGTCTTGACATGTGAGTCATGGAAGACATCACCGCTCTCAAGGATCCTGAAATGCAATCTATTAGCAGCCTTCGAAGCGACAGTAGACTATATTTGGAGAGTTTTAAGAAAACGAAATGCTCACTCATTCACAAACAAAGACTTTGTCAACAAATGCCTGAGCAAATTGTTTAAGAACAACATCTACGCTTCGTGATATCATCAAAAGGATCAAAGAATGTGGAGAAATGACCGCACGTAAGCCATGATATTACACACCTTGGATCCCTCAGGCGGTACTGCATCCAAACGCCACATCAGTGTGTAAAGGATATCACCACGTGGGCTCAGGAACACTTCAGAAAACCACTGTCAGAAACAAGCAAATGCAGTCAAATAAAATGGTGTGCACCTTTTGTATAATAATAGACCTGAATAGACCCGCTCATCAGCACTGCGCCTTATGATCCGCTCCGCCTTATGTTGGACAAAAACGCTAACAAACAACTTAGTAATGTAAAATAAAAATGGTGTGCAGCATTCATATAAAAATAGACCTGAATAGACCTGCTCATCAGCACTGTGGTCCGGTGCGCCTTATGTTCTAGACCAGGGGTCACCAAGGCGGGCACCAGGTGGCCTGTTCTAAAAATAGCTCAAATAGCAGCACTTACCAGTGAGCTGCCTCTATTTTTTTTAATTGTATTTATTTACTAGCAAGCTGGTCTCGCTTTGCTGGACATTTTTAATTCTAAGAGAGACAAAACTCAAATAGAATTTGAAAATCCAAGAAAATATTTGAAAGACTTGGTCTTCACTTGTTTAAATAAATGTTTTTTTTTACTTTGCTTCTTATAACTTTCAGAAAGACAATTTTAGAGAAAAAATACAACCTTAAAAATGATTTGAGTATTTTTAAACACACTTTTTACCTTTTAAAGTCCTTCCTCTTCTTTCCTGACAATTCAAATCAATGTTCAAGTATTTTTTTGTTGTTATTATTGTAAGATTAATAAATACATTTTAATTTAATTCTTCATTTTAGCTTCTGTATTTTCAATGAAGAATATTTGTGAAATTTTTCTTCAAACTTATTATGATTAAAATAAAAACAAAAATATTCTGGCAAATCTAGAAAATCTGTCGAATCAAATTTAAATCTTATTTCAAAGACTTTTGAATTTCTTTTAAATTTTTTGTCCTGGAAAAACTAGAAGTAATAATGATTTGTCTTTGTTAGAAATATAGCTTGGTCCAATTTGTTATATATTCTAACAAAGTGCAGGTTGGATTTTAACCTATTTAAAACATGTCATCAAAATTCTAAAATTAATCTTAATCAGGAATAATTACTAATGGTGTTCCATAAAAATGTTTTTTTATTTTTTCAAAAAGATTCAAATTATCTAGTTTTTCTCTTCATTTTTTTGGTTGTATTTTGAATTTTAAAGAGTCGAAATTGAAGATAAACTATGTTTCAAAACTTAATTTTCATTTTTTTTCGTGTTTTCTCCTCTTTTAAACGGTTCAATTAAGTGTTTTTTTTCATCATTTATTCTCTACAAAAAAGCTTCCGTAAAAAGAAAAAAATACCCTTTTTTTTATATATACATAGATTTATTTATTGAAGGTAAATTGAGCAAATTGACTACTGTCGTGGGAATTTCTTAAAGACGATGCTTTAGTGACGAATAGCTTTAAAATGATTTATTAAAGTAACAAACAAATAATACCAAGCTTTACAAAGCGAGACCAAACCAGAACGACACGTCCGTTCGTTCCAGCTTGTTCTAACCCCTTTAGAATATGTCATGACAATTATACATTCTCAGAAGTCCCGCCCTCCATGCTCATTTACATACAGTACACCAGTGGAATGGATACCCAAAGTCCTGTGAAGGGGAGAGGGTGTCGTTTGCCCAGAGGATGGGGGTCACTCAGGAAAGGGGAACAATTTAGCTCTGTTGGGGGTCAAGAATAAATTACACACATGCCCACGTCAACTATCGTCCACATGTTACATCAAAGACACAGGAGACAGAGCTTGATCAGACAATAGATCTCTTGCTAAGTGTCACATTCCTGAGCCCAATAAACAACTTTTGGCGACCCGTTCAAAGAACATCTTCAATTAAACGAGTACAAGTAATTTTGCTATCACACTACTTGTGGCAATTTATTGAAGTGTGTATCAAACTGGTAGCCCTCGGCATTAATCAGTACCCAAGAAGTAGCTCTTGCTTTCAAAAAGGTTGGTGACCCCTGTTCTAGAAAGAGGCAACAAGTGTACTTGGGGAAATTGATGTCACAAGTGCTCAATCAATCAATCAATGTTTATTTATATAGCCCCAAATCACAAATGTCTCAAAGGACTGCACAAATCATTACGACTACAACATCCTCGGAAGAACCCACAAAAGGGCAAGGAAAACTCACACCCAGTGGGCAGGGAGAATTCACATCCAGTGACAATGCTGACTATGAGAAACCTTGGAGAGGACCTCAGATGTGGGCAACCCCCCCCCCCACTCTAGGGGATCGAAAGCAATGGATGTCGAGCGGGTCTAACATGATACTGTGAAAGTTCAATCCATAGTGGCTCCAACACAGCCGCGAGAGTTCAGTTCAAGCAGATCCAAGAAAGCAGCGAGAGTCCCGTCCACAGGAAACCATCTCAAGCGGAGGCGGATCAGCAGCGTAGAGATGTCCCCAACCGATACACAGGCGAGCGGTCCATCCTGGGTCTCGACTCTGGACAGCCAGTACTTCATCCATGGTCATCGGACCGGACCCCCTCCACAAGGGAGGGGGGGATAAAGGAGAAAAAAGAAAAGAAGCGGCAGATCAACTGGTCTAAAAAGGAGGTCCATCTAAAGGCAAGAGTATACAGATGGGTTTCATGAGGAGTTTCAAGATCATTATCCATGCGTTTGTTACGTCTCGTCTCGATTACTGTAACGTATTATTTTGGGGTCTCCCCATGTCTAGCATTAAAAGATTACAGTTGGTACAAAATGCGGCTGCTAGACTTTTGACAAGAACAAGAAAGTTTGATCATATTACGCCTGTACTGTATATACCTTTATATACATATATACATACATATATACCTATACTGTATATACCTTTATATACATATATACATACATATATACCTATACTGGCTCACCTGCACTGGCTTCCTGTGCACTTAAGATGTGACTTTAAGGTTTTACTACTTAAGTATAAAATACTACACGGTCTAGCTCCATCCTATCTTGCCGATTGTATTGTACCATATGTCCCGGCAAGAAATCTGCGTTCAAAGGACTTCGGTTTATTAGTGATTCCTAGAGCCCAAAAAAAGTCTGCGGGCTATAGAGCGTTTTCCGTTCGGGCTCCAGTACTCTGGAATGCCCTCCCGGTAACAGTTTGAGATGCTACCTCAGTAGAAGCATTTAAGTCTCACCTTAAAACTCATCTGTATACTCTAGCCTTTAAATAGACCTCCCTTTTAGACCAGTTGATCTGCCGCTTCTTTTCTTTTTTCTCCTATGTCCCCCTATGTCAAAAGTCTAGCAGCCGCATTTTGTACCAACTGTAATCTTTTAATGCTAGACATGGGGAGACCCCAAAATAATACGTTACAGTAATCGAGACGAGACGTAACAAACGCATGGATAATGATCTCGAAACTCATCATGAAACCCATCTGTATACTCTAGCCTTTAAATAGACCTCCTTTTTAGACCAGTTGATCTGCCGCTTCTTTTCTTTTTTCTCCTATGTCCCCCTATGTCAAAAGTCTAGCAGCCGCATTTTGTACCAACTGTAATCTTTTAATGCTAGACATGGGGAGACCCCAAAATAATATGTTACAGTAATCGAGACGAGGCGTAACAAACGCATGGATAATGATCTCGAAACTCATCATGAAACCCATCTGTATACTCTAGCCTTTAAATAGACCTCCTTTTAGACCAGTTGATCTGCCGCTTCTTTTCTTTTTTCTCCTATGTCCCCCCCCCCCCCCCCTCCCTTGTGGAGGGGGTCCGGTCCGATGACCATGGATGAAGTACTGGCTGTCCAGAGTCGAGACCCAGGATGGACCGCTCGCCTGTGTATCGGTTGGGGACATCTCTACGCTGCTGATCCGCCTCCGCTTGAGATGGTTTCCTGTGGACGGGACTCTCGCTGCTGTCTTGGATCCGCTTTGAACTGAACTCTCGCGGCTGTGTTGGAGCCACTATGGATTGAACTTTCACAGTATCATGTTGGACCCGCTCCACATCCATTGCTGACATTGTATTGGTTGACACAGAGTCATGTGACACTGAATAAGTATCATGAGGATGTAAATCAATGGAAGGGAGAAAAAGCAGCGACAGGTTCAAGTGAAAGTAAAGAAGTAGATGTGATGGATCATCGTGACGTGTTGCTGATCACTCCGAGATGCAGACTGACTGACACAAGTCTGAAGACGCAGACGGGGAGGGACCCGACCCACTAATTATGAGGCCAAAAGCGCCCATTAGGACACGGTGGTCCTGCTCTTGGCGCATTGATGAATTTTTCATCCGCCAATGAGGATTCGTTCTTCTTAACTCGCACGGAAGAAAAAGTTGCCGCCGCCCTATTATTCACTGGCAGCAGGAAGTTGAAAGACGGCAAGAATCAGCATTTCTGGGTCAAAGACTCGCATGGAACGACGCCACTCTTCATTTTCCACCATTTGGAATCGTCGCTCGTTATTAATTCAGCTTCTCCTCCGTGCGAAAAAGAAGATCTAATCACGCATCCTCAATAAAGTAGAAGCGCCGGCGCCGAGATGCGTGTAACCTTGCTTTTAATTTGCCAGACAACAGACCCAAGTCTCTGCTGGATTAGAACGTCGGCAGGTCTCTCAACTCTCTTTTCCACGTCGCTGCAACCCCGTGAAGCCGAAACCACTTCTCTTTCTTTGCCTTTTATCTCTGCTCATTAAAAAAAGAGACCCAGAAGACAACCCGGTTCCTGGATACACAAGCTCCCTTATCCAGTGTGGCTTTTGTCGGATCAAATACTTACTAGAAACATGGACTGAAACACCTCGTCCTGTTCTTCAGCAACCTGGATAGGAGAGGATTCAAGACCTCGGTCGGTCAGTCTTTGTTTGTCACCCGAGTCGCCTGACAATCACCCCTCAGGAGCCCTTTGAAGTTTTGTATATAGGCAAAGGTAATGAGGCAACACCAGGACTGAACTGCGGTTTTAGAAGGTTTATTAAAACCTTTGATGAATGTGTGGGGTGTGGATGCTACTACTCGAGAATGAATGCGGACGATGTGTGGAAATAATGTGGAATTTACCAGAGGGTGTTGTCTTTGCGTGTTGGATGTATCTTTCGTCAAATCCAAGGGAGAAGGCAAAGAGGCAGTCAACAGTGAGGCAAGCGGTCTGGGGGCTGGAGAGAGGCAACGGTGTCCGGTTCCAAGCAGTGGTCCAGGATCGGGGAGGGTAAGCAAAGATCCAGGAGGAGGTCGTCAGGCAGGACACCATCACAGAAAACATCAAGGGAGATTGGCTACGTTCTGGCGAAGGTCTCTTGGCGTCACTGGTCGTTTTATTTTTGCTCCCTCTCGTCAAGTCCAGGTGTTTTGATTCCTGATTGTGTGCAGGCTCGTTTCTGCGTGGGCGTGCTGCGCTCAGCACAAGTGGGGGACGTGTCTGAGCATGCTGTCAATGGAAGAACGCTTTGGTGCAGATCCGGCTGCAGAGGAGACGCGGTTTCGACTCCACGCCATGACATGAAGTTCTACTTTTCCCGATGAACCTCTTTGGATTGCGGTCCAGAGATCGACACAATCCTGCCCCTCAACCATCGGAAGTGAAAAAGTTTGAAACTACTTGTGTTGTACTTCTGAAGTGCAACGCCAGTTGTAGTGCCGAGGAGAGGAAGTGAAGTGTCACAAGTCAAATTCTTCAAGTAAAAGGAGTAGACCAAGGCACAAACATGAAACGGATCCCATTGTGGCATACAGGAAACTACGAACCAGGGCAAATCAACCCTCCTGATCGGCAACCAAGGACAGTTGAGCCTCTTGATTACCAATCAGGAACAGTTGAGGAGAATAGCACTCAGAAGTCAGAGCAGGCACTTCAGAACATACCAAACAAAACACTAAACTAAAGAATTACACAACCCCCAAACCGGAACCCCCTCAACGCCCTGACTGCGCCTAGAAATTCTGTCCATAAAAGTTATGAACAGAATCGGTGACAAAGGACAGCCTTGGCGGAGTCCAACCCTCACTGGAAACGTGTCCGACTTACTCCCGGCAATGCGGACCAAGCTCTGACACTGATCCTACAGGGAGCGGACCGCCACAATAAGACAGTCCGACACCCCATACTCTCTGAGCACTCCCCACAGGACTTCCCAAGGGACACGGTCGAATGCCTTCTCCAAGTCCACAAAGCACATGTAGACTGGTTGGGCAAACTCCCATGCACCCTCAAGAACCCTGCCGAGAGTATAGAGCTGGTCCACAGTTCCACAACCAGGACGAACACAAACAGCAATTTGAACTGTCTTACTGAAACAAGTGAGGGACTGAACGACACGTGACACACTTAGACCCGGGGCATTGGATGTATCAATTAGTTAAAGTGTCCGTGTCCCTCGGGAAGTCCTGTGGGGAGTGCTCAGAGAGTATGGGGTATCGGACTGTCTTATTGTGGCGGTCCGCTCCCTGTACGATCAGTGCCAGAGCTTGGTCCGTAAGTCGGACACGTTTCCAGTGAGGGTTGGACTCCGCCAAGGCTGTCCTTTGTCACCGATTCTGTTCATAACTTTCATGGACAGAATTTCTAGGCGCAGTCAAGGCGTTGAGGGGTTCCGCTTTGGTGGCCGCAGGATTAGGTCTCTGCTTTTTGCAGACGATGTGGTCCTGATGGCTTCATCTGACCGGGATCTTCAGCTCTCACTGGATCGGTTCGCAGCCGAGTGTGAAGCGACCGGAATGAGAATCAGCACCTCCAAGTCCGAGTCCATGGTTCTCGCCCGGAAAAGGGTGGAGTGCCATCTCCGGGTTGGGGAGGAGACCCTGCCCCAAGTGGAGGAGTTCAAGTACCTAGGAGTCTTGTTCACGAGTGGGGGAAGAGTGGATGGTGAGATCGACAGGCGGATCGGTGCGGCGTCTTCAGTAATGCGGACGTTGTACCGATCCGTTGTGGTGAAGAAGGAGCTGAGCCGGAAGGCAAAGCTCTCAATTTACCGGTCGATCTACCTTCCCATCCTCCCCTATGGTCATGAGCTTTGGGTCATGACCGAAAGGATAAGATCACGGGTACAAGCGGCCGAAATTAGTTTCCAGGTCTCTCCCTTAGAGATAGGGTGAGAAGCTCTGCCATCCGGGAGGAACTCAAAGTAAAGCCGGGCATCTGGTCAGGATGCCACCCGAACGCCTCCCTAGGGAGTTGTTTAGGGCACGTCCAGCTGGTAGGAGGCCACGGGGAAGACCCAGGACACGTTGGGAAGGCCTGGGAACGCCTCGGGATCCCCCGGGAAGAGCTAGACGAAGTGGCTGGAGAGAGGGAAGTCTGGGCTTCCCTGCTTAGGCTGCTGCCCCCGTGCCCCGACCTCGGATAAGCGGAAGATGATGGATGGATGGAATGAGTTCAAGTATTGATTTGAGAATGGATATCAGAGCAGGGTCTGACTCTCTGGTCCTGAGGGTGACCAGAGAGTCCTCTATTACACGAGCATGACCACGGTTTATACCGATCAAATGTGTCCCGCTCGGATTTTAAAAGCCATTAAGTCAGTTGGCATGTAGAGTTCACCTTCCCGACGGCCATGTTCTGCAGAGTTGTTTTTTGGTACAAGAGTGTTGTGTTCCGAGTGTGCAGCGCTGAGGTTTATGTGCTGGTTTTGTGTTCCGTCTGTAGTTTTCATGCTAATGAGCGTGCGGCTCAAAGAACCCCTGCTGTGCACTTTATTCGCTTTCCTTTTCCCGCCAGGAGTAACGAGCTGGTTAAGCGACGCCAGCGTAGCCACGACTGGAACTGTCATTTTTTTCAAAGGCCTACTGGAATGAGATTTTCTTATTTCTTATTTATCATCATTTCACCATATTGCCATATTTTTGCTGAAAGGATTTAGTAGAGAACATCGAGGATAAAGTTCCCAACTTTTGGTCGCTAATAAAAAAGCCTTGCCTGTGCCGGAAGTCGCAGACGATGTGCGCGTGACGTCACGGGTTGTGGAGCTCCTCACATCTCAACATTGTTTACTATCATGGCCACCCGCAGCTAGAGCGATTCGTACCGCGAAAGCGATGATTTCCTCATTAATTTGAGCGAGGACGAATTGGCCCTAGTGTGTGAATGTGAGTGGGAGTGTTGTCTGTCTATCTGTGTTGGCCCTGCGATGAGGTGGCGACTTGTCTAGGGTGTACCCTGCCTCCCGCCCAATTGTAGCTGAGATAGGCGCGAGCGCCCCCCGCGACCCCGAAAGGGAATAAGCGGTAGGAAATGGATGGATGGATGAAAGATTCGTGGATGAGGAAAGTGAGAGTGAAGGACCAGGAAAAAAAAAACTAACAACTAGACGGCATAGCGATTCAGATGTTATTAGACACATTAACTAGGATAGTCCTGGAAAATTCCTTATCTGCTTATTGTGTTACTAGTGTTTTAGTGAGATTAAATGGTCGCACCTGTACAACCTGAAAGTTGGCTACGGGTGTGGTGACCGCCAGTGTCTCTGAGGGAAACCACATCTCCCGACAAGATTTTGGGGACGGCGTGGCCCAGTGGGAGAGTGGCCGTGCGCAACCCGAGGGTCCCTGGTTCAATGCCCACCTAGTACCAACCTCGTCACGTCCGTTGTGTCCTGAGCAAGACACTTCACCCTTGCTCCTGATGGGCGCTGGTTGGCGCCTTGCATGGCAGCTCCCTCCATCAGTTCGTGAATGTGTGTGTGAGTGTTGTCTGTCTATCTGTGTTGGCCCTGCGATGAGGTGGTGACTTGTCCAGGGTGTACCCCGCCTTCCGCCCAATTGTAGCTGAGATAGGCGCCAGCGCCCCCCGCGACCCCGAAAGGGAATAAGCGGTAGAAAATGGATGGATGGATGGAATGAAAGATTCGTGGATGAGGAAAGTGAGAGTGAAGGACCAGGGAAAAAAAACAACAACAACTAGATGGCATAGCGATTCAGATGTTATTAGACACATTTACTAGGATAATTCTGGAAAATCCCTTATCTGCTTACTGTGTTACTAGTGTTTTAGTGAGATTACATGGTCGTACCTGGACAACCTGAAAGTTGGCTACGGGTGTGGTGACCGCCAGTGTCTCTGAGGGAAACCACATCTCCCGACAAGATTTTGGGGACGGCGTAGCCCAGTGGGAGAGTGGCCGTGCGCAACCCGAGGGTCCCTGGTTCAATGCCCACCTAGTACCAACCTCGTAACGTCCGTTGTGTCCTGAGCAAGACACTTCACCCTTGCTCCTGATGGGTGCTGGTTGGCGCCTTGCATGGCAGCTCCCTCCATCAGTGTGTGAATGTGTGTGTGAGTGTTGTCTGTCTATCTGTGTTGGCCCTGCGATGAGGTGGTGACTTGTCCAGGGTGTACCCCGCCTTCCGCCCAATTGTAGCTGAGATAGGCGCCAGCGCCCCCCGCGACCCCGAAAGGGAATAAGTGGTAGAAAATGGATGGATGGATGGAATGAAAGATTCGTGGATGAGGAAAGTGAGAGTGAAGGACTAGGGAAAAAAAACAACAACAACTAGATGGCATAGCGATTCAGATGTTATTAGACACATTTACTAGGATAATTCTGGAAAATCCCTTATCTGCTTACTGTGTTACTAGTGTTTTAGTGAGATTATATGGTCGTACCTGGACAACCTGAAAGTTGGCTACGGGTGTGGTGACCGCCAGTGTCTCTGAGGGAAACCACATCTCCCGACAAGATTTTGGGGACGGCGTGGCCCAGTGGGAGAGTGGCCGTGCGCAACCCGAGGGTCCCTGGTTCAATGCCCACCTAGTACCAACCTCGTCACGTCCGTTGTGTCCTGAGCAAGACACTTCACCCTTGCTCCTGATGGGTGCTGGTTGGCGCCTTGCATGGCAGCTCCCTCCATCAGTGTGTGAATGTGTGTGTGAATGTGGAAGTAGTGCTTTGAGTACCTTGAAGGTAGAAAAGCGCTATACGAATACAACCCATTTTCCCCCCCCCACCCCCACAGTGGAAGCATCTGACGGTCAAGGGGCGGCCGGCGGGAGTAGGTAAGAGAGTCGCAGCTGCCTCTTTGACAGCTGCAGGAGGAACGACGCGAGCTCTCCGCTCATGTCTACGGTAAGAGCCGACTTATTACCATCATTTTCCTCACCCAAACCTGCCGGTTGACATGTGGTAGGGAAACATGTTCGCTCGGCAGGTATACACCTTAAAATCCTATTTTGTTACTTGACTCTGTCTTGTTAGCATGCTAAAGCTCATTTTACAACTAAACACGTCAGAGTAAACTGTTAGCATGATACCCATTTTAGCTCATTTTCC
The DNA here is from genome assembly GCF_033978795.1 of Nerophis ophidion. Lineage (NCBI taxonomy): Eukaryota > Metazoa > Chordata > Actinopteri > Syngnathiformes > Syngnathidae > Nerophis > Nerophis ophidion. Next base: position 6,865,294 of record NC_084614.1, read on the forward strand.
AGGTATACACCGGAGAGTCATATATTTTGTTACTTTTTTTCTATCTGGCTTGCATGTTAATGTTAGCATTCTAGCATTTTGACAGATTTTTCAGTTCTACTCATGACAGCTACAAACTTTTACCTGGCTAACACTAGCATAGTAGCGTTTTCGCTAATTATTCAGGCGTACATCCGAGAGTCAAATATTTTGATATTTCATGAATGTTAACTGATAGCATGCCAACATTGTTAGTTACTTTTGCAGGTATACTTTTTACAACCAAATATTTTAGATATTTTTTGTATGTTAACGTTAGCATGCACATTTTTTTTGCTATTGTTGCAAATATACACTTCATTATATTGTGTTACTTGACTCTGCCTTGTTAGCATGTTAATGTTAGCATTCTGGAAAATTTTGCAGTTGTTCACATCAGGGTCAAACATGTTACATGACAGCTACAAAATGTTAACTCGCTAACACTAGCATGGTCACTTGTTAGCTAATTTTGCAGGTATACACCTTAGAATCATATTTTGTTACTTGACTCTGCCTTGTTTAGCATGTTAATGTTAGCATTCTGGAAAATTTTGCAGTTGTTCACATCAGGGTCGAACATGTTACATGACAGCTACAAAATGTTAACTCGCTAACACTAGCATGGTCATTTGTTAGCTCATTTTGCAGGTATACACCTTAAAATCATATTTTGTTACTTGACTCTGCCTTGTTAGCATGTTAATGTTAGCATTCTGGCTAATTTTGCAGTTGTTCACATCAGGGTCAAACATGTTACATGACAGCTACAAAATGTTAACTCGCTAACACTAGCTTGGTCACTTGTTAGCTCATTTTGCAGGTATACACCTTAAAATCATATTTTGTTACTTGACTCTGCCTTGTTAGCATGTTAATGTTAGCATTCTGGAAAATTTTGGAGTTGTTCACATCAGGGTCGAACATGTTACATGACAGCTACAAAATTTTAACTCGCTAACACTAGCATGGTCACTTGTTAGCTCATTTTGCAGGTATACACCTTAAAATCATATTTTGTTACTTGACTCTGCCTTGTTAGCATGTTAATGTTAGCATTCTGGAAAATTTTGCAGTTGTTCACATGAGGGTCAAACATGTTATATGACAGCTACAAAATGTTAACTCGCTAACACTAGCATGGTCGCTTGTTAGCTCATTTTGCAGGTATACACCTTAAAATCATATTTTGTTACTTGACTCTGCCTTGTTAGCATGTTAATGTTAGCATTCTGGAAAATTTTGCTGTTGTTCACATGAGGGTCAAACATGTTACGTGACAGCTACAAAATGTTAACTCGCTAACACTAGCATGGTCACTTGTTAGCTCATTTTGCAGGTATACACCTTGGAATCATATTTTGTTACTTGACTCTGCCTTTTTAGCATGTTAATGTTAGCATTCTGGAAAATTTTGCAGTTGTTCACATGAGGGTCAAACATGTTATATGACAGCTACAAAATGTTAACTCGCTAACACTAGCATGGTCGCTTGTTAGCTCATTTTGCAGGTATACACCTTAAAATCATATTTTGTTACTTGACTCTGCCTTGCTAGCATGTTAATGTTAGCATTCTGGAAAATTTTGCAGTTGTTCACATGAGGGTCAAACATGTTACATGACAGCTACAAAATGTTAACTCGCTAACACTAGCATGGTCACTTGTTAGCTCATTTTGCAGGTATATACCTTAAAATCATATTTTGTTACTTGACTCTGTCTTGTTAGCATGCTAATGTGAGTATTGAGCACATTTTACAACTAAACACATCAGAGTAAACTGTTAGCATGCTACCCATGTTAGCTCATTTTCCAGGTATACACCTGAGAGTCATATATTTTGTTACTTTTTTTCTGTCTGGCTTGCATGTTAATGTTAGCATTCTAGCATTTTGGCAGATTTTTCCGTTCATACTCATGACAGCTACAAACTTTTACCTGGCTAACACTAGCATAGTAGTGTTTTCGCCAATTATTCAGGCGTACATCCGAGAGTCAATTACTTTGCTATTTCATGAATGCTAACTGATAGCATGCCAACATTGTCAGTTATTTTTGCAGGTATACTTTCTACAACCAAATATTTTTTATATCTATTGTACGTTAGCATTAGCATGCACATTTTTTTTGCTATTGTTGCAAGTATACCATTAAATTATATTGTGTTACTTGACTCTGTCTTGTTAGCATGGGAGCTAATTTTACACTTATACACGTCAGTAAAATATTTCAATATTTTACACATGACAACTGTTAGCATGCTACCCTTTTTAGCTCATGTTGCAGGTATACACCTGAAAGTCATACATTTGGTTACCTTTTTCCGTTTTGCTAGCATGCTAATGTTAGCATTCAGCAACAGTCTGTACTTCCCTACACGGGATTTGATCTTCCTGAAAGCTTCGGTGGTGAGTCAGGGCATCGGGAACGACGTGACCGAGACAACGGAGCTGGAAAGTGGCACTTTTCATCATTAACTTGCGACTTGAATTTAAGTTTTGCTACAGTTTCCATGGAGTTATCTTGTTTATCTTTGGGCAATATGCAGGAGAATAGAAAGAAGATTGGGGTTTGAATGGAGAACAAAGAAAGGTGGCAAATGTTTTTCTTGGTGCCGGCCGGGGAAGAAGGGCTCAGATGTCTGGAAAGGGGTGGTATGTCCGTGCCAGATCCCGGGTGTGTTGGTGTGTGTGGCAGGTGGACTTTGGCAAACAATCCCAGCCAACACAATCCAATGTCATTTCCTGCGTGTTGTGGCGGGAAGATAAGCTGTGATCACATGGCGGCGTGACAGCGACATCACGCCTTGGGAATTAAACCAGCGAGCAGGTGGCTCCTGGCGCCCAGAGACAGATGTGTGTGTGTGTGTGTGTGCGCGCACACACACACACACACACATCTGTGCTCGCACTTGAAGACAAACACATCAAATATATGTTTGTACTCTCATGGCCGTCTTCTTCAGTGCAGATAAACAACTAAAAGTCCAACATGGTGGCTAATAAAAGCAACAACTGTGGAGAGGCAAATACTTAAAAGCAGCAAGAAGGAAAAGTGTGTGTGTGTGTGTGTGTGTGTCTACACACTCCATGTTGGTCTACACACTCCATGTTGTCTACACACTCCATGTTGTCTACACTGTAACTATTATGTTAGATCCACTATGGACTGTGTTTATTGTGATGTGTCGTCTGTGAAGGTTGTGTTTATTGTGTTGTGTTGTCTGTGATAGTTGTGTTTATTGTGTTGTGTTGTCTGTGATTGTTGTGTTTATTGTGATGTGTTGTCTGTGATTGTTGTGTTGTCTGTGATTGTTGTGTTGTCTGTGATTGTTGTGTTTATTGTGTTGTGTTGTCTGTGATTGTTGTGTTTAATGTGATGTGTTGTCTGTGATTGTTGTGTTGTCTGTGATTGTTGTGTTGTGTTGTCTGTGATTGATGTGTTGTCTGTGATTGTTGTGTTGTCTGTGATTGTTGTGTTTAATGTGGTGTGTCGTCTGTGATGGTTGTGTTTATTGTGTTGTGTTGTCTGTGATCGTTGTATCGTCTGTGATTGTTGTGTTTATTGTGTTGTGTTGTCTGTGATTGTTGTGTTGTCTGTGATTGTTGTATCGTCTGTGATTGTTGTGTTTATTGTGTTGTGTTGTCTGTGATTGTTGTGTTGTCTGTGATTGATGTGTTGTCTGTGATTGTTGTGTTGTCTGTGATTGTTGTGTTTAATGTGATGTGTCGTCTGTGATGGTTGTGTTTATTGTGATGTGTTGTCTGTGATTGTTGTGTTGTCTGTGATTGTTGTTTATTGTGATGTGTTGTCTGTGATTGTTGTGTTGTCTGTGATTGTTGTGTTTATTGTGTTGTGTTTTCTGTGATTGTTGTGTTTAATGTGATGTGTCGTCTGTGATGGTTGTGTTTATTGTGATGTGTTGTCTGTGATTGTTGTGTTGTCCGTAATTGTTGTGTTTATTGTGATGTGTTGTCCGTGATTGTTGTGTTGTCTGTGATTGTTGTGTTGTCTCTGATTGTTGTGTTTATTGTGTTGTGTTTTCTGTGATTGTTGTGTTTAATGTGATGTGTCGTCTGTGATTGTTGTGTTGTCTGTGATTGTTGTGTTGTCTGTGATTGTTGTGTTTATTGTGTTGTGTTGTCTGTGATTGTTGTTTTTAATGTGATGTGTCATCTGTGATGGTTGTGTTTATTGTGTTGTGTTGTCTGTGATTGTTGTGTTGTCTCTGATTGTGTTAATTGTGTTGTGTTTTCTGTGATTGTTGTGTTGTCTGTGATTGTTGTGTTTATTGTGTTGTGTTGTCTGTGATGGTTGTGTTTATTGTGTTGTGTTGTCTGTGATAGTTGTGTTTATTGTGTTGTGTTGTCTGTGATTGTTGTGTTTATTGTGATGTGTTGTCTGTGATTGTTGTGTTGTCTGTGATTGTTGTGTTTATTGTGTTGTGTTGTCTGTGATTGTTGTGTTTAATGTGATGTGTTGTCTGTGATTGTTGTGTTGTCTGTGATTGTTGTGTTGTGTTGTCTGTGATTAATGTGTTGTCTGTGATTGTTGTGTTGTCTGTGATTGTTGTGTTTAATGTGGTGTGTCGTCTGTGATGGTTGTGTTTATTGTGTTGTGTTGTCTGTGATCGTTGTATCGTCTGTGATTGTTGTGTTTATTGTGTTGTGTTGTCTGTGATTGTTGTGTTGTCTGTGATTGTTGTGTTGTCTGTGATTGTTGTATCGTCTGTGATTGTTGTGTTTATTGTGTTGTGTTGTCTGTGATTGTTGTGTTGTCTGTGATTGATGTGTTGTCTGTGATTGTTGTGTTGTCTGTGATTGTTGTGTTTAATGTGATGTGTCGTCTGTGATGGTTGTGTTTATTGTGATGTGTTGTCTGTGATTGTTGTGTTGTCTGTGATTGTTGTTTATTGTGATGTGTTGTCTGTGATTGTTGTGTTGTCTGTGATTGTTGTGTTTATTGTGTTGTGTTTTCTGTGATTGTTGTGTTTAATGTGATGTGTCGTCTGTGATGGTTGTGTTTATTGTGATGTGTTGTCTGTGATTGTTGTGTTGTCCGTAATTGTTGTGTTTATTGTGATGTGTTGTCCGTGATTGTTGTGTTGTCTGTGATTGTTGTGTTGTCTCTGATTGTTGTGTTTATTGTGTTGTGTTTTCTGTGATTGTTGTGTTTAATGTGATGTGTCGTCTGTGATTGTTGTGTTGTCTGTGATTGTTGTGTTGTCTGTGATTGTTGTGTTGTCTGTGATTGTTGTGTTTATTGTGTTGTGTTGTCTGTGATTGTTGTTTTTAATGTGATGTGTCATCTGTGATGGTTGTGTTTATTGTGTTGTGTTGTCTGTGATTGTTGTGTTGTCTCTGATTGTGTTAATTGTGTTGTGTTTTCTGTGATTGTTGTGTTGTCTGTGATTGTTGTGTTTATTGTGTTGTGTTGTCTGTGATGGTTGTGTTTATTGTGTTGTGTTGTCTGTGATTGTTGTGTTGTCTGTGATTGTTGTGTTTATTGTGTTGTGTTGTCTATGATGGTTGTGTTTATTGTGTTGTGTTGTCTGTGATTGTTGCGTTGTCTGTGATTGTTGTGTTTATTGTGTTGTGTTGTCTATGATGGTTGTGTTTATTGTGTTGTGTTGTCTGTGATTGTTGCGTTGTCTGTGATGGTTGTGTTTATTGTGTTGTGTTGTCTGTGATTGCTGTGTTGTCTGTGATTGTTGTGTTTATTGTGTTGTGTTGTCTGTGATTGTTGTGTCGTCTGTGATTGTTGTGTTTATTGTGTTGTCTGTGATTGTTGTGTTGTCTGTGATTGCTGTGTTGTCTGTGATTGTTGTGTTTATTGTGATTGTTGTGTTTATTGTGTTGTGTTGTCTGTGATGGTTGTGTTTATTCCACAAGGTGAGCATAAAATAGGCAGCAAGAGGATTAATCAGGAGGAATAAAGGCGAGTAGAAGAAGAGATGTTCCTTCTCAGCAGGCCATTAAAGTGATTTGGAAGTGGAGGAGGAGAATATTCTCCATACTTTGTCATCTTCTCCGCCTACACAAGCCCACGCCCCCCTTCCAGCTGCAGCTAGTGCCATCACACCATGACAGTCATCTGCCATCATTTGCATCTTCTGCTCCACCAAGACACCTTCATCCTCCTCCTCCTCCTCCTCCTCCTCCTCCTCCTCCTCCTCCCCCCGGCATGCAGAAACCCAGCTCACAGTTTAAAAATATCTACAGTTCCCAAAATAAAGAAACATCAAACACTGGAAAATGTTTGGCTTGCAAATAATTTACCTTCAAGTTACACAATTCTTTTTTTTTTTTTAATGAGCGGCCATTTTATGGCAGGGGAAATAAGCAGGTTGCAGAATATCAACAACACCCGGGGAAAATTATTTCAAGTCTGGTTCCTGCCTGGTCCTGATTAGTGGCTCCTCATGTCAACATCATGTTGTACACCAACAACAACAACACCAACAACAACAACCAGAGACAGACCTATGAATTATTTTGTAGTCTGAGCTGACAGCAAGGCAGGAAGGGAAGTGAGAATACAAACCCCCAAAAAACGGGGGAAAAGTGTCCAAAGAAAGAGCGAGAAAGTTGAGGGATGCTCATCAAACACTTATTGGGAACATCCCACAGGTGAGCAGGCTAATTGGGAACATCACGCTCTGCAATATCATCAAAAGGTTGAGAGAATGTGGAGAAATCACTGAAGGTAAGCCACGATATTACACACCTTGGATGCCTCGGGCATCAAAAACCGACATCAGTGTGTAAAGGATATCACCACATGGGCTCAGGAACACTTCAGAAAACCACTGTCAGTAACTACAGTCGGTCGCTACATCTGTAAGAGCAAGTTAAAACTATGCAAAACCACAGCCATTTATCAACAACACCCAGAAATGCTTTGCTGGGCCAGAGCTTGTTTAAAGTGGACTGATGCAAAGTGGAAAAGTGTTCTGTGGTCTGAGGAGTCCACATTTCAAATAGTTTTTGGAAACTGTGGATCAAAGAGGAAAAGAACCATCCGGACTGTTGTGGGGTGATAGTGTTCTAGGCAGCATGTGTGATGGTATGGGGGTTTCTGCAGTCTAAAGTTGCAGGTTCCCGGAGTCTAAAGTTGCAGGATCCTGGAGTCTAAATTTGCAGGATCCTGGAATCTAAAGTTGCAGGTTCCCGGATTCTACAGTTGCAGGTTCCTGGAGTCTAAAGTTGCAAATTCCTGGAGTCTGAAATTGTAGGTTCCTGGAGTCTAAAGTTGCACGTTCCCGGAGTCTAAAGTTGCAGGTTCCCGGATTCTAAAGTTGCAGGTTCCTGGAGTCTAAAGTTGCAAATTCCTGGAGTCTGAAATTGTAGGTTCCTGGAGTCTAAAGTTGCACGTTCCCGGAGTCTAAAGTTGCAGGTTCCCGGAGTCTAAAGTTGCAGGATCCTGGAGTCTAAATTTGCAGGATCTTGGAATCTAAAGTTGCAGGTTTCTGCAGTCTAAAGTTGCAGGTTCCCGGAGTCTAAAGTTGCAGGATCCTGGAGTCTAAATTTGCAGGATCCTGGAATCTAAAGTTGCAGGTTCCCGGATTCTACAGTTGCAGGTTCCTGGAGTCTAAAGTTGCAAATTCCTGGAGTCTGAAATTGTAGGTTCCTGGAGTCTAAAGTTGCACGTTCCCGGAGTCTAAAGTTGCAGGTTCCCGGATTCTAAAGTTGCAGGTTCCTGGAGTCTAAAGTTGCAAATTCCTGGAGTCTGAAATTGTAGGTTCCTGGAGTCTAAAGTTGCACGTTCCTGGAGTCTAAAGTTGCAGGTTCCCGGAGTCTAAAGTTGCAGGATCCTGGAGTCTAAATTTGCAGGATCTTGGAATCTAAAGTTGCAGGTTTCTGCAGTCTAAAGTTGCAGGTTCCCGGAGTCTAAAGTTACAGGTTCCCGGAGTGTAAAGTTGCAGGATCCTGGAGTCTAAATTTGCAGGATCCTGGAATCTAAAGTTGCAGGTTTCTGCAGTCTAAAGTTGCAGGTTCCCGGAGTCTAAAGTTACAGGTTCCCGGAGTGTAAAGTTGCAGGATCCTGGAGTCTAAATTTGCAGGATCCTGGAATCTAAAGTTGCAGGTTTCTGCAGTCTAAAGTTGCAGGTTCCCGGAGTCTATAGTTGCAGGTTCCCAGATTCTACAGTTGCAGGTTCCTGAAGTCTAAAGTTGCAGGTTCCCGGAGTCTAAATTTGCAGGATCCTGGAATCTAAAGTTGCAGGTTTCTGCAGTCTAAAGTTGCAGGATCCTGCAGTCTAGAGTTGCAGGTTCCCGGAGTATAAAAGTTGCAGGTTCCTTAATTCTACAGTTGCAGGTTCCTGGAGTCTAAAGTTGCAGGTTCCTGGAGTATAAAAGTTGCAGGTCCCTGGAGTCTAAAGTTGCAGGTTCCCGGAGTCTAAAGTTGCAGGATCCTGGAGTCTTAATTTGCAGGATCTTGGAATCTAAAGTTGCAGGTTTCTGCAGTCTAAAGTTGCAGGTTCCCGGAGTCTAAAGTTACAGGTTCCCGGAGTGTAAAGTTGCAGGATCCTGGAGTCTAAATTTGCAGGATCCTGGAATCTAAAGTTGCAGGTTTCTGCAGTCTAAAGTTGCAGGTTCCTGGAGTATAAAAGTTGCAGGTTCCTGAATTCTACAGTTGCAGGATCCTGGAGTCTAAAGTTGCAGGTCCCTGGAGTCTAAAGTTGCAGGATCCTGGAGTCTAAAGTTGCAGATTCCCCGAGTATAACATTTGCAGGTTCCTGGATTCTACAGTTGCAGGTTCCCGGATTCTACAGTTGCAGGTTCCTGGAGTCTAAAGTTGCAGGTTCCTGGAGTATAAAAGTTGCAGGTTCCTGAATTCTACAGTTGCAGGATCCTGGAGTCTAAAGTTGCAGGTTCCCGGATTCTACAGTTGCCGGTTCCTGGAGTATAAAAGTTGCAGGTTCCTGGAGTCTAAAGTTGCAAAATCCTGGAGTCTAAAATTGTAGGTTCCTGGAGACTAAAGTTGCAGGTTCCCGGAGTCTAAAGTTGCAGGTTCCCGGAGTCTAAAGTTGCAGGATCCTGGAGTCTAAAGTTGCAGGATCCTGGAGTCTAAATTTGCAGGATCCTGGAATCTAAAGTTGCAGGTTTCTGCAGTCTAAAGTTGCAGGTTCCTGGAGTATAAAAGTTGCAGGTTCCTGAATTCTACAGTTGCAGGATCCTGGAGTCTAAAGTTGCAGGTCCCTGGAGTCTAAAGTTGCAGGATCCTGGAGTCTAAAGTTGCAGATTCCCCGAGTATAACATTTGCAGGTTCCTGGATTCTACAGTTGCAGGTTCCCGGATTCTACAGTTGCAGGTTCCTGGAGTCTAAAGTTGCAGGTTCCTGGAGTATAAAAGTTGCAGGTTCCTGAATTCTACAGTTGCAGGATCCTGGAGTCTAAAGTTGCAGGTTCCCGGATTCTACAGTTGCCGGTTCCTGGAGTATAAAAGTTGCAGGTTCCTGGAGTCTAAAGTTGCAAAATCCTGGAGTCTAAAATTGTAGGTTCCTGGAGACTAAAGTTGCAGGTTCCCGGAGTCTAAAGTTGCAGGTTCCCGGAGTCTAAAGTTGCAGGATCCTGGAGTCTAAAGTTGCAGGATCCTGGAGTCTAAATTTGCAGGATCCTGGAATCTAAAGTTGCAGGTTTCTGCAGTCTAAAGTTGCAGGTTCCTGGAGTATAAAAGTTGCAGGTTCCTGAATTCTACAGTTGCAGGATCCTGGAGTCTAAAGTTGCAGGTCCCTGGAGTCTAAAGTTGCAGGATCCTGGAGTCTAAAGTTGCAGATTCCCCGAGTATAACATTTGCAGGTTCCTGGATTCTACAGTTGCAGGTTCCCGGATTCTACAGTTGCAGGTTCCTGGAGTCTAAAGTTGCAGGTTCCTGGAGTATAAAAGTTGCAGGTTCCTGAATTCTACAGTTGCAGGATCCTGGAGTCTAAAGTTGCAGGTTCCCGGATTCTACAGTTGCCGGTTCCTGGAGTATAAAAGTTGCAGGTTCCTGGAGTCTAAAGTTGCAAAATCCTGGAGTCTAAAATTGTAGGTTCCTGGAGACTAAAGTTGCAGGTTCCCGGAGTCAAAAGTTGCAGGTTCCCGGAGTCTAAAGTTGCAGGATCCTGGAGTCTAAAGTTGCAGGATCCTGGAGTCTAAATTTGCAGGATCCTGGAATCTAAAGTTGCAGGTTTCCGGAGTCTATAGTTGCAGGTTCCCGGATTCTACAGTTGCAGGTTCCTGGAGTCTAAAGTTGCAGGTTCCTGGAGTATAAAAGTTGCAGGATCCTGGAATCTAAATTTGCAGGATCCTGGAATCTAAAGTTGCAGGTTTCTGCAGTCTAAAGTTGCAGGTTCCCGGGGTCTATAGTTGCAGGTCCCTGGAGTCTAAA
>NC_084614.1:6880683-7059467 GCF_033978795.1 Nerophis ophidion
ATGAATGAGCCAATTTTCCAACTTGCACAATTCCCACCCAATTAGAACCATTTCACCATCCACACACTCCACTCACCCTAGACAATCAAACTAAAAAGCTCAAAAAGATTCCAGAAATTTCCCAGAATTTACAGAATTCCCAGGACATTAGTTCCAGTGGAAAATGAATGAGCCATTTTTCGAACTTGCACAATTTCCAACCAATTAGAACCATTTCACCATCCACACACTTCTGAACAATCAAACTACCAAGTTCAAAGAGATTCCAGAAATTTCCCAGGATTCCCGGAACATTTATTTCCTGTTGAAAATGAATTGGCCATTTTTCAAACTTGCACAAGTCCCACCCAATTAGAACCATTTCACCATCCACACACTCCACTCACCCTGGACAATCAAACTACCAAGCTAAAAAAGATTCCAGAAATTTCCCAGAATTTACAGAATTCCCAGGACATTAGTTCCAGTTGAAAATGAATTGGCCATTTTTCAAACTTGCACAATTCCCACCCAATTAGAGCCATTTCACCATCCAAACACTTCTGGACAATCAAACTACAAAGTTCCAAGAGGTTCCACAAATTTCCCAGGATTCCCGGGACATATTTTCCCGTTGAAAATTAATGGGACATTTTTCAAACTTGCACAATTCCCACCCAATTAGAGCCATTTCACCATCCACACACTTCTGGACAGTCAAACTACCAAGTTCAAAGAGGTTCCAGAAATTTCCCAGGATTCCCAGAACATTGGTTCCATTTGAAAATGAATTGGCCATTTTTCAAACTTGCACAATTTCCACCCAATTAGAACCATTTCACCATCCACACACTCCACTCACCCTGGACAATCAAACTACCAAGCTAAAAAAGATTCCAGAAATTTCCCAGAATTTACAGAATTCCCAGGACATTAGTTCCAGTTGAAAATGAATTGGCCATTTTTCAAACTTGCACAATTCCCACCCAATTAGAGCCATTTCACCATCCAAACACTTCTGGACAATCAAACTACAAAGTTCCAAGAGGTTCCACAAATTTCCCAGGATTCCCGGGACATATTTTCCCGTTGAAAATTAATGGGACATTTTTCAAACTTGCACAATTCCCACCCAATTAGAGCCATTTCACCATCCACACACTTCTGGACAGTCAAACTACCAAGTTCAAAGAGGTTCCAGAAATTTCCCAGGATTCCCAGAACATTGGTTCCATTTGAAAATGAATTGGCCATTTTTCAAACTTGCACAATTTCCACCCAATTAGAACCATTTCACTATCCACACACTCCACTTACCCTGGACAATCAAACTACCAAGCTCAAAAAGATTCCAGAAATTTCCCAGAATTTACAGAATTCCCAGGACATTAGTTCCAGTTGAAAATGAATGAGCCATTTTTCGAACTTGCACAATTTCCACCCAATTAGAGCCATTTCACCGTCCACACACTTCTGGACAATCAAACTACCAAGTTCAAAGAGATTCCACAAATTTCCCAGGATTCCCGGGACATATTTTCCCGTTGAAAATTAATGGGACATTTTTCAAACTTGCACAATTCCCACCCAATTAGAACCATTTCACCATGCACACACTTCTGAACAATCAAACTACCAAGTTCAAAGAGGTTCCAGAAATTTCCCAGGATTCCCAGAACATTAGTTCCAGTTGAAAATAAATCGGCCATTTTTTAAACTTGCACAATTTCCACCCAATTAGAACAATTTCACCATCCATACACTTCTGGACAATCAAACTACAAAGTTCCAAGAGGTTCCACAAATTTCCCAGGATTCCCGGGACATATTTTCCCGTTGAAAATTAATGGGACATTTTTCAAACTTGCACAATTCCCACCCAATTAGAACCATTTCACCATCCACACACTTCTGAACAATCAAACTACCAAGTTCAAAGAGGTTCCAGAAATTTCCCAGGATTCCCAGAACATTAGTTCCAGTTGAAAATGAATTGGCCATTTTTCAAACTTGCACAATTTCCACCCAATTAGGACCATTTCACCATCCACACACTTCACTCACCCTGGACAATCAAACTACCAAGTTCAAAAAGATTCCAGAAATTTCCCAGAATTTACAGAATTCCCAGGACATTAGTTCCAGTTGAAAATGAATGAGCCATTTTTCGAGCTTGCACAATTTCCACCCAATTAGAGCCATCGGTGCATCAACACACTTCTGAACAAACAAACTACCAAGTTCAAAGAGGTTCCAGAAATTTCCCAGGATTCCCAGAACATTAGTTCCAGTTGAAAATGAATTGGCCATTTTTCAAACTTGCACAATTTCCACCCAATTAGAACCATTTCACCATCCACACACTTCTGGACGATCAAACTACCAAGTTCAAAGAGGTTCCAGAATTTTCCCAGGATTCCCAGAACATTAGTTCCAGTTGAAAATAATTTGGCCATTTTTCAAACTTGCACAATTTCCACCCAATTAGAACCATTTCACCATCCACACACTCCACTAACCCCGGACAATCAAACTACCAAGCTCAAAAAGATTCCAGAAATTTCCCAGAATTTACAGAATTCCCAGGACATTAGTTCCAGTTGAAAATGAATGAGACATTTTTCGAACTTGCACAATTTCCACCCAATTAGAACCATTTCACCATCCACACACTTCTGGACAATCAAACTACCAAGTTCAAACAGATTCCAGAAATTTCCCAGGATTCCCGGAACATTAGTTCCAGTTGAAAATAAATTGGCCATTTTTCAAACTTGCACAATTTCCACCCAATTAGAACCATTTCACCATCCACACACTCCACTCACCCTGGACAATCAAACTACCAAGTTCAAAGAGGTTCCAGAAATTTCCCAGAATTTACAGAATTCCCAGGACATTAGTTCCAGTTGAAAATGAATGAGACATTTTTGAAACTTGCACAATTTCCACCCAATTAGAACCATTTCAATATCCACACACTTCTGGACAATCAAACTACCAAGTTCAAAGAGGTTCCAGAAATTTCCCAGGATTCCCAGAACATTAGTTCCAGTTGAAAATAAATTGGCCATTTTTCAAACTTGCACAATTTTCACCCAGTTAGAACCTTTTCACCATCCACACACTTCTGAACAATCAAACTACCAAGTTCAAAGAGGTTCCAAAAATTTCCCAGGATTCCCGGAACATTTTTTTCCTGTTGAAAATGAATTGGCCATTTTTCAAACTTGCACAATTTCCACCCAATTAGAACCATTTCACGATCCACACACTCCACTTACCCTGGATAATCAAACTACCAAGCTCAAAAAGATTCCAGAAATTTCCCAGAACTTACAGAATTCCCAGGACATTAGTTCCAGTTGAAAATGAATGAGACATTTTTCGAACTTGGACAATTTCCACCTAATTAGAACCTTTTCACCATCCACACACTTCTGAACAATCAAACTACCAAGTTCAAAAAGATTCCAGAAATTTCCCAGAATTCCCGGGACAGTTTTTCCTGTTGAAAAGGAATGGGCCATTTTTCAAACTTGCACAATTCCCATCCAATTAGAACCATCTCACCATCCACACACTTCTGAACAATCAAACTACCAAGTTCAAAGAGGTTCCAGAAATTTCCCAGGATTCCCAGAACATTAGTTCCAGTTGAAAATAAATTGGCCATTTTTCAAACTTGCACAATTTCCACCTAATTAGAACCTTTTCACCATCCACACACTTCTGGACAATCAAACCACCAAGTTCAAAAAGATTCCAGAAATTTCCCAGAATTTACAGAATTCCCAGGACATTAGTTCCTGGTTGAAAATGAATGAGCCATTTTTGAAACTTGCACAATTTCCACCCAATTAGAGCCATTTCAATATCCACACACTTCTGGACAATCAACCTACCAAGTTCATAGAGATTCCAGAAATTTCCCAGGATTCCCAGAACATTAGTTCCAGTTGAAAATGAATTGGGCATTTTTCAAACTTGCACAATTTCCACCCAATTAGAGCCATTTCACCATCCACACACTTCTGAACAATCAACCTACCAAGTTCAAAGAGGTTCCAGATATTTCCCAGGATTCCCAGAACATTAGTTCCAGTTGAAAATGAATTGGGCATTTTTCAAACTTGCACAATTCCCACCCAATTAGAACCATTTCACCATCCACACACTCCACTCATCCTGGACAATCAAACTACCAAGCTCAAAAAGATTCCAGAAATTTCCCAGAATTTACAGAATTCCCAGGACATTAGTTCCAGTTGAAAATGAATGAGACATTTTTCGAACTTGCACAATTTCCACCCAATTAGAACCATTTCACCATCCACACACTTCTGGACAATCAAACTACCAAGTTCAAAGAGGTTCCAGAAATTTCCCAGGATTCCCAGGACATTAGTTCCAGTTGAAAATGAATGAGACATTTTTCGAACTTGCACAATTTCCACCCAATTAGAACCATTTCACCATCCACACACTCCACTAAGCCCGGACAATCAAACTACCAAGCTCAAAAAGATTCCAGAAATTTCCCAGAATTTACAGAATTCCCAGGATATTAGTTCCAGTTGAAAATGAATGAGACATTTTTCGAACTTGCACAATTTCCACCCAATTAGAACCATTTCACCATCCACACACTTCTGGACAATCAACCTACCAAGTTCAAAGAGGTTCCAGAAATTTCCCAGGATTCCCGGAACATTTTTTTCCAGTTGAAAATGAATTGGCCATTTTTCAAACTTGCACAATTTCAACCCAATTAGAACCTTTTCCATCATCCACACACTTCTGAACAATCAAACTACCAAGTTCAAAGAGGTTCCAAAAATTTCCCAGGATTCCCGGAACATTTTTTTCCTGTTGAAAATGAATTGGCCATTTTTCAAACTTGCATAATTTCCACCCAATTAGAACCATTTCACGATCCACACACTCCACTTACCCTGGATAATCAAACCACCAAGCTCAAAAAGATTCCAGAAATTTCCCAGAACTTACAAAATTCCCAGGACATTAGTTCCAGTTGAAAATGAATGAGACATTTTTCGAACTTGGACAATTTCCACCTAATTAGAACCTTTTCACCATCCACACACTTCTGAACAATCAAACTACCAAGTTAAAAAAGATTCCAGAAATTTCCCAGAATTCCCGGGACAGTTTTTCCTGTTGAAAAGGAATGGGCCATTTTTCAAACTTGCACAATTCCCATCCAATTAGAACCATTTCACCATCCACACACTTCTGAACAATCAAACTACCAAGTTCAAAGAGGTTCCAGAAATTTCCCAGGATTCCCAGAACATTAGTTCCAGTTGAAAATAAATTGGCCATTTTTCAAACTTGCACAATTTCAACCCAATTAGAACCTTTTCCATCATCCACACACTTCTGAACAATCAAACTACCAAGTTCAAAGAGATTCCAGAAATTTCCCAGGATTCCCGGAACATTTTTTTCCTGTTGAAAATGAATTGGCCATTTTTCAAACTTGCACAATTTCCACCCAATTAGAACCATTTCACCATCCACACACTTCTGGACAATCAAACCACCAAGTTCAAAAAGATTCCAGAAATTTCCCAGAATTTACAGAATTCCCAGGACATTAGTTCCTGGTTGAAAATGAATGAGCCATTTTTGAAACTTGCACAATTTCCGCCCAATTAGAGCCATTTCAATATCCACACACTTCTGGACAATCAAACTACCAAGTTCATAGAGATTCCAGAAATTTCCCAGGATTCCCAGAACATTAGTTCCAGTTGAAAATGAATTGGGCATTTTTCAAACTTGCACAATTCCCACCCAATTAGAACCATTTCACCATCCACACACTCCACTCACCCTGGACAATCAAACTACCAAGCTCAAAAAGATTCCAGAAATTTCCCAGAATTTACAGAATTCCCAGGACATTAGTTCCAGTTGAAAATGAATGAGCCATTTTTCGAACTTGCACAATTTTTCACCCAATTAGAGCCATTTCACCATCCACACACTTCTGAACAATCAAACTACCAAGTTCAAAGAGGTTCCAGAAATTTCCCAGGATTCCCGGAACATTAGTTCCAGTTGAAAATGAATTGGACATTTTTCAAACTTGCACAATTTCCACCCAATTAGAACCATTTCACCATCCACACACTTCTGGACAATCAAACTACCAAGTTCAAAGAGATTCCAGAAATTTCCCTGGATTCCCAGAACATTAGTTCCAGTTGAAAATGAATTGGGCATTTTTCAAACTTGCACAATTTCCACCCAATTAGAACCATTTCACCATCCACACACTCCACTCACCCTGGAAAATCAAACTACCAAGTTTAAAAAGATTCCAGAAATTTCCCAGAATTCACAGAATTCCCGGGACAGTTTTTCCTGTTGAAAAGGAAAGGGGCCATTTTTCGAACTTGCACAATTTTCACCCAATTAGAACCGTACCACCATACAGACATTTCACTCACCCTGGACAATCAAGCTACCATTTTCCAAATTCGACAACATTCCAGGAAATCCGGGTTTTCCTGGCCATTTTTTCCCGTTCAAAAGGAACTGGTCATTTTTCCCAACTTGCACAATTCCCATCAAATTCGAACAATTTCACCATCCACACGATCCACTTACCCTGAAATATCAAACATTCATTTTACAAGTTGATAAAATTTTCTAGGAATTCCAGGTTTTCCGGGACATTTTTTCCCGTTTAAAATAAATTGGCCATTTTTCAAACTTGCACAATTCCCATCAAATTCGAACAATTTCACCATCTACACGATCCACTTACCCTGAAATATCAAACATTCATTTTACAAGTTGATTAAATTTTCTAGGAATTCCAGGTTTTCCGGGACATTTTTTCCCGTTGAAAATGAATTGGCCATTTTTCAAACTTGCACAATTCCCATCCAATTCGAACAATTTCACCATCCACACGATCCACTTACCCTGAAATATCAAACATTCATTTTACAAGTTGATAAAATTTTCTAGGAATTCCAGGTTTTCCGGGACAATTTTTCCCGTTGAAAATGAATTGGCCATTTTTCAAACTTGCACAATTCCCACCCAATTCGAACAATTTCACCATCTACACGGTCCACTTACCCTGAAATATCAAACATTCATTCTGCAAGTTGATAAAATTTTCTAGGGATTCCAGGTTTTCCGGGACATTTTTTCCCGTTGAAAATGAATGGGCCATTTTTCAAACTTGCACAATTCCCATCCAATTCGAACAATTTCACCATCCACACGATCCACTTACCCTGAAATATCAAACATTCATTTTACAAGTTGATAAAATTTTCTAGGAAATCCAGGTTTTCCGGGACAATTTTTCCCGTTGAAAATGAATTGGCCATTTTTCAAACTTGCACAATTCCCACCCAATTAGAACCATTTCACCATCCACATACTTCACTCCCCGTGGACAATCAAACTACCAAGGTCAAAAAGATTCCAGAAATTTCCCAGAATTCCCGGGACATTTTTTTTCCGTTGAAAACGAATGTTCCATTTTTCAAACTTGCCTAATTCCCATCCAATTAGAACCTTTCCACCATTCACACACTCCACTCACTACCAAGTTCAAAATGATTCCAGGAATTCCCAGAATTTTACGAAATCCTATTTTCACCTTTTGCTGGAAAGTTTTCCCAGTCCACATTGGTGAAGTGAAGTGAATTATATTTATATAGCGCTTTTTCTCTAGTGACTCAAAGCGCTTTACATAGTGAAACCCATAATATAAAATGTTTACATTTAAACCAGTGTGGGTGGGGCACTGGGAGCAGGTGGGTAAAGTGTCTTGCCCAAGGACACACAACGGCAGTGACTAGGATGGCGGACGCGGGGATCGAACCTGCAACCCTCAAGTTGCTGGCACAGCCGCTCTACCAACCGAGCTATACCGCCCACCACCAAAGACTTCTGGACCCCTAAAATCTAAAATATTTTGCCATCCCTGACACGCATGCAACACCTGGGGACTTTTTGTGCATGTTAAGGGGCCTCAAAAAGGCGTCCAAACATATAGCAGAAAAAAACCCCTGTAATTTCAATGGGGCCCCTTATTGCCCCGCTGCTCGGGTCATAATATAATAGAATAAAATATAATGAATAAAATAAAACAAATACAATTAAATAAAAAAATACATTAAAATAAAATTAAATATAATATAAAAAATAAAATAATACATAAGATTTAATTAAATTAAACAATATAAAATTTAAAATAAATAAATAGATAAAATTAAATAAAATATAACCACTTCAGATTGTCATCACCATCATTTGTAGCAATACCAAATCCAACCATTCCACCTTCAAAACAAAAACAAAGTTCGCAACTTTTTTTTTTCTGAAAAATTCCCGGTTCTCCTGAAATTTCAAGAATTCCGAAATACCAATTAAAGCTCAAGCTGTTTCTGTGTCAATGTTTTTCAACCATTTCAAACAATTCCAACACCAACCCATTGATATCATCCAGGACAGTTGTGCTAGTATCAATATTTTCAAAAAGTACCAGTTTTCCCAAAATTCCAGGAAACCTTTCAAACATCCACCACACTATTCTACTTGCATATCGAACACAAAACATGTTTTCCCTTTGCGAAAATTCCTGGTTTTCCCAGAATTTCCAGTAATTTTCTCCCCATTGACAATGAATGGGAAATATAAAAACCTCTCCATTTCCCACATTTCTCATCCGATCGGAACCGTTCCACCTTCCACACACTCCACTCCCCCGGGACATTCAAACATTTCATTCCCGCTCACGTGTATCAGCTGTGTGGCGGCCCGCGAACATTGGACATTCACACGCAATTTCCAACCAGAGTTGCTCGAGTTCCTCAACATTTTACGACCAAGTGGAGAGAAATGTTTGAAATTGATTGGAGTTTTTCCAACAAAACAGGACACCGCCTCACTTTAGCAGGTGCGGTCCTCCCCCTCACGCCGGACTCAAACCGGCAACCACTTATGCTGACTGATTTCCAGTCGGAATCAAGCTGAGCTGGTCATTTAGCTAAAAGCCCTCCAGGCCGTCAACGATTATTGTCCTCTAGTGTCAGCATGCGTTCTATAACAGACGACCGTGACAGTAGTGCAGCAAAGGGCAGCACACGTTCTCATGCAGAGTGTGTAGGTCTACCTCATCTTCTGACCCAGTAAATCTATATAATGTTTCCCAAACTCATTTCCCACTAAGTCTGGGGGAAAAAAACAGCTGTGACCAGATCCATAAATATACTTAAACATCGTACTTTTTCAAAATTATTATACTTTCGGGGAGGGTGGGCGTGGTCTCACTCGCAATCCAGAAACGAATCTTGAGTGCCGTGCATAACCTTCTACATTCTCAGTACAACTTTAAACAACTATTTTAGAGACCTTTCAGTCTGGTTTTAGGGTCTTTTAGGGCTTTAAGGTTGTGAAGGATTTTAGGTGGAATGTTGACTCTCAAAAACTGTCGGTCCTGGTTCTACTGGGTCTTAGAGGATAGAGAAAAGGATGAGTTTATTTATTACAATGGCAGACATGCACATTTTCAGGCCTTATGCAGACCCCAATTACACATCAGCAGGTACCAGAAGGTAAGAAAAGTTGGTTTTGCATAATATTGTGAAACAAAACACCAGATAATGTCTCCTAATAGGTTCTATTTTGGGGGCTTTATTCACCCACCATAATAATATTGTATGTTGCAGCACGGTACGTCTGACTATGGTAGTCGTAATGCTCCCACAATCCATCAAGCGGTGCAACTTCAAAGCTTACCAAAGTCCTACTAAAACATTTTGACAGGTATTTGAGTGAAATGTTCTATATTTTTAGTACAATTTTAGGAAAACTTGTTTTTAAACAACTATTTTAGAGACATTTCAGTCTGGTTTTAGGGTCTTTTAGGGCTTTAAGGTTGTGAAGGATTTTAGGTGGAATGTTGACTCTCAAAAACTGTCGGTCCTGGTTCTACTGGGTCTTAGAGGATAGAGAAAAGGATGAGTTTATTTATTACAATGGCAGACATGCACATTTTCAGGCCTTATGCAGACCCCAATTACACATCAGCAGGTACCAGAAGGTAAGAAAAGTTGGTTTTGCATAATATTGTGAAACAAAACACCAGATAATGTCTCCTAATAGGTTCTATTTTGGGGGCTTTATTCACCCACCATAATAATATTGTATGTTGCAGCACGGTACGTCTGACTATGGTAGTCGTAATGCTCCCACAATCCATCAAGCGGTGCAACTTCAAAGCTTACCAAATCCTATTAAAACATTTTGACAGGTATTTGAGTGAAATGTTCTATATTTTTAGTACAATTTTAGGAAAACTTGTTTTTAAACAACTATTTTAGAGACATTTCAGTCTGGTTTTAGGGTCTTTTAGGGCTTTAAGGTTGTGAAGGATTTTAGGTGGGATGTTGACTCTCAAAAACTGTCGATCCTGGTTCTACTGGGTCTTAGAGGATAGAGAAAAGGATGAGTTTATTTATTACAATGGCAGACATGCACATTTTCAGGACTTATGCAGATCCCAAATACACATCAGCAGGTACCAGAAGGTAAGAAAAGTTGGTTTTGCATAATATTGTGAAACAAAACACCAGATAATGTCTCCTAATAGGTTCTATTTTGGGGGCTTTATTCACCCACCATAATAATATTGTATGTTGCAGCACAGTACGTCTGACTATGGTAGTCGTAATGCTCCCACAATCCATCAAGCAGTGCAACTTCAAAGCTTACCAAAGTCCTACTAAAACATTTTGACAGGTATTTGAGTGAAATGTTCTATATTTTTAGTACAATTTTAGGAAAACTTGTTTTTAAACAACTATTTTAGAGACATTTCAGTCTGGTTTTAGGGTCTTTTAGGGTTATAAGGTTGTGAAGGATTTTAGGTGGAATGTTGACTCTCAAAAACTGTCGATCCTGGTTCTACTGGGTGTAAGAGGATAGAGAACAAGGAGGAGTTTATTGACTACAATGGCAACATGTGCACATTTTCAGGACTTATGCAGATCCCAAATACACATCAGCAGGTACCAGAAGGTCAGAAAAGTTGGTTTTGCATAATATTGTGAAACAAAACACCAGATAATGTTTCTTAATAGGGGCTATTTTGGGGTCCTTATTCACCCACCATAATAATAGTGTATGTTGCAGCACAGTATGTCTGACTATGGTAGTCGTAATGCTCCCACAATGCAATATTGTTGAGCATTGTGTGTAATGTTCCATATTCTCAATGGAACATTTCAAGTTTTGGTGTTGCCTGCGTACGGGTACTTGCTGGCCTCATTTATTGAACAAGCGTCAACCTGCAGTCCACACGTATCTCTTATGTGTGGACTGCCATCTCCGGGTCACACTTATCACTACACCATGCACCAAATAACATTGCATGGAGGTGGGTAAGCACAAGCAGTATCAATACGTACATAAGGTGCACCGGGGTATACAAGGTGCACTGTCCATTTTTGAGAACATGACAGGATTGTAGGTGCGCCTTATAGTCCGAAACAGGGGTCTAATAAGGAGCTGTCTGTTAGGGAACAACTGTGTGTACACACACACACACACACACACACACACACACACACACACACACACACACACACACACACACACACACACACACACACACACACACAATCAATGTCTGTCAGGTTTGAAAATGTATTCCTCACAGCAACTCTGAGATTTATTTGCAGATCTCTCACTTGTCAACTAGTGTGTCTCTCATGTGGACTTTGGTCTGACCTACAACACAGACCTGGACTGCTCTGATCTGTAACACAGACCTGGTCTCTGGTCTGACCTACAACACAGACCTGGACTGCTCTGATCTGTAACACAGACCTGGTCTCTGGTCTGACCTAAAACACAGACTTGGACTGCTCTGATCTGTAACACAGGCCTGGACTGGTCAGATCAGTAACACGGATCTGGACTGGTCGGATCAGTAACACAGACCTGGACTGGTCTGATCTGTCACGCAGACCTGGACTGGTCCAACCTACAACATAGACCTCGACTGTTCGGATCAGTAACACAGGGCTGGACTGGTCTGATCTGTAGCATGGACCTGGACTGGTCTGATCCGTCACACAGACCTGGATTGATCCAACCTACAACACAGACCTGGACTGATTCGACCTGCAACACAGACGTGGACTGCTCCGATCAGTAACATGGACCTGCACTGGTCTGATCTGTCACAAAGACTTGGACTGATCCGACCTACAACACGGACGTGGACTGATCCAACCTACAACACAGACTTGGACTGATCTGACCTACAACACAGACCTGGACTGATCCGACTTACAACACAGACCTGGACTGATCCGACCATACTACAGACTTGGACTGATCCGACCTACAACACAGACGTGGACTGATCCGACGTACAACACAGACCTGGACTGATCCGACCTACAACACGGACTTGGACTGATCCGACCTACAACACAGACTTGGTCTGATCCGACCTACAACACGGACTTGGACTGATCCGACCTACAACACAGACTTGGTCTGATCCGACCTACAACAAAGACGTGGACTGATCCGACCTACAACACAGACTTGGACTGATCCAACCTACAACACAGACTTGGACTGATCCAACCTACAACACAGACTTGGACTGATCCGAACCTACAACACAGACTTGGACTGATCCGACCTACAACACAGACTTGGACTGGTCTGACCTACAACACAGACCTGGACTGATCCGACCTACAACACAGACTTGGACTGATCCGACCAACAACACAGACTTGGACTGATCAGACCTAAAACACAGACCTGGATTGGTCTGACCTAAAACAC
Organism: Nerophis ophidion; assembly: GCF_033978795.1. NCBI lineage: Eukaryota > Metazoa > Chordata > Actinopteri > Syngnathiformes > Syngnathidae > Nerophis > Nerophis ophidion. The sequence continues at coordinate 6,893,527 of NC_084614.1, forward strand.
AGACTTGGACTGATCCGACCTACAACACAGACGTGGACTGATCCGACCTACAACACAGACTTGGACTGATCCGACCAACAACACAGACCTGGACTGATCCGACTTACAACACAGACTTGGACTTATAAGGCCTAAAACACAGACCTGGACTGGTCCGACCTACAACACAGACTTGGACTGATCCGACCAACACAGACCTGGACTGATCCGACCAACACAGACTTGGACTGATCCGACCTACAACACATACTTGGACTGATCCGACCTACCACACAGACTTGGACTGATCCGACCAACAACACAGACTTGGACTGATCCGACCTACAACACAGACTTGGACTGATCCGACCTACAACACAGACTTGGACTGGTCCGACCTACAACACAGACTTGGACTGATCCGACCTACAACACAGACTTGGACTGATCCGACCTACAACACAGACTTGGACTGATCCGACCTACAACACAGACTTGGACTGATCCGACCTACAACACAGACCTGTACTGATCCGACCAACAACACAGACTTGGACTGGTCCGACCAACAACACAGACTTGGACTGATCAGACCTAAAACACAGACTTGGACTGATCCGACCTACAACACAGACTTGGACTGATCCGACCTACAACACAGACTTGGACTGATCCGACCAACAACACAGACTTGGACTGGTCCGACCTAAAACACAGACTTGGACTGATCCGACCAACACAGACTTGGACTGATCCGACCAACACAGACTTGGACTGATCCGACCAACACAGACTTGGACTGATCCGACCAACACAGACTTGGACTGATCCGACCAACACAGACTTGGACTGATCCGACCAACACAGACTTGGACTGATCCGACCAACAACACAGACTTGGACTGATCGGACCTAAAACACAGACTTGGACTGATCAGACCTAAAACACAGACCTGGACTGATCAGACCTAAAACACAGACCTGGACTGATACGACTTACAACACAGACTTGGACTGATCAGACCTAAAACACAGACCTGGACTGGTCTGACCTACAACACAGTCTTGGACTGATCCGACCTACAACACAGACTTGGACTGATCCGACCTACAACACAGACTTGGACTGATCCGACCAACAACACAGACGTGGACTGATCCGACCTACAACACAGACTTGGACTGGTCCGACCTACAACACAGACCTGGACTGATCCGACTTACAACACAGACTTGGACTTATAAGGCCTAAAACACAGACCTGGACTGGTCTGACCTACAACACAGACCTGGACTGATCCGACCTACAACACAGACTTGGACTGATCCGACCAAAACAGACTTGGACTGATCCGACCAACACAGACTTGGACTGATCCGACCAACACAGACTTGGACTGATCCGACCAACAACACAGACTTGGACTGATCCGACCAACAACACAGACTTGGACTAATCCGACCTACCACACAGACTTGGACTGATCCGACCTACAACACATACTTGGACTAATCCGACCTACAACACAGACTTGGACTGATCCGACCTACAACACAGACTTGGACTGATCCGACCTACAACACATACTTGGACTGATCCGACCTACAACACAGACTTGGACTGATCCGACCTACAACACATACTTGGACTAATCCGACCTACAACACAGACTTGGACTGATCCGACCTACAACACATACTTGGACTGATCCGACCTACAACACAGACTTGGACTGATCCGACCTACAACACATACTTGGACTAATCCGACCTACAACACAGACTTGGACTGATCCGACCAACAACACAGACTTGGACTGATCCGACCTACAACACAGACTTGGACTGATCCGACCTACAACACATACTTGGACTAATCCGACCTACAACACAGACTTGGACTGATCCGACCTACAACACATACTTGGACTGATCCGACCTACAACACAGACTTGGACTGATCCGACCTACAACACATACTTGGACTAATCCGACCTACAACACAGACTTGGACTGATCCGACCTACAACACAGACTTGGACTGATCCGACCTACAACACATACTTGGACTAATCCGACCTACAACACAGACTTGGACTGATCCGACCAACAACACAGACTTGGACTGATCCGACCTACAACACAGACTTGGACTGATCCGACCTACAACACATACTTGGACTAATCCGACCTACAACACAGACTTGGACTGATCCGACCTACAACACATACTTGGACTAATCCGACCTACAACACAGACTTGGACTGATCCGACCTACAACACATACTTGGACTGATCCGACCTACAACACAGAACTGGACTGATCCGACTTACAACACAGACTTGGACTTATAAGGCCTAAAACACAGACCTGGACTGGTCTGACCTACAACACAGACCTGGACTGATCCGACCTACAACACAGACTTGGACTGATCCGACCAAAACAGACTTGGACTGATCCGACCAACACAGACTTGGACTGATCCGACCAACACAGACTTGGACTGATCCGACCAACAACACAGACTTGGACTGATCCGACCAACAACACAGACTTGGACTGATCCGACCTACAACACAGACTTGGACTGATCCGACCTACAACACATACTTGGACTAATCCGACCTACAACACAGACTTGGACTGATCCGACCTACAACACAGACTTGGACTGATCCGACCAACAACACAGACTTGGACTGATCAGACCTAAAACACAGACCTGAACTGATCCGACTTACAACACAGACTTGGACTTATAAGGCCTAAAACACAGACCTGGACTGGTCCGACCTACAACACAGACTTGGACTGATCCGACCAACACAGAACTGGACTGATCCGACCAACACAGACTTGGACCGATCCGACCAACACAGACTTGGACTGATCCGACCTACAACACATACTTGGACTGATCCGACCTACCACACAGACTTGGACTGATCCGACCAACAACACAGACTTGGACTGATCCGACCTACAACACAGACTTGGACTGATCCGACCTACAACACAGACTTGGACTGATCCGACCTACAACACAGACTTGGACTAATCCGACCTACAACACAGACGTGGACTGATCCGACCTACAACACAGACTTGGACTGATCCGACCTACAACACATACTTGGACTGATCCGAACAAAACAGACTTGGACTGATCCGACCAACACAGACTTGGACTGATCCGACCAACACAGACTTGGACTGATCCGACCAACACAGACTTGGACTGATCCGACCTACAACACAGACTTGGACTGATCCGAACAAAACAGACTTGGACTGATCCGACCAACACAGACTTGGACTGATCCGACCTACAACACAGACTTGGACTGATCCGAACAAAACAGACTTGGACTGATCCGACCAACACAGACTTGGACTCATCCGACCTACAACACAGACTTGGACTGGTCTGGCCCTACAACACAGACATGTTGTAGGTGTAAGAAGAAATCTAAGACTCTTCTTTCTGAAACCCCCACTTCTGCTAGGGAACCAGGAACACACATGCCGACTTCTCAAGCAGGTCTTGGATTGCGTCTCATTAAAAGCGTTGACAGCCGTCTTCATCCAACTGTGTCCGAGTCAGCTGTGCTGCGAGTCTGGGAGGAAATGACAAACGTGTGTTTCACTTGATGTCTTCTTTCTAGCGGGCGAGGCAGGAAGGTTTATCTGCAGATCACAAATGAGGCTCTGACAGCTGCAGAAGATGTCCTCCACAAACACTCCCTGCTGGCTCTTTAGAAAAAGAGCTCCGCAGCGGTTTTTGTCCTTTTTGCCAACGGTGTAATCCTGGAGCTGCTAAATAGAGAAGTGGTTTGGTACTTCTAAATGTTGTGGTCATCTCCGGCATCCAGGGTTGGGCTCAGGGTTTAGGTGTTCTGGAGGCACACACCCAGTTTAATAAATGTAGTCTGCTAATAGGCCCCTATTCACCCACCATAATAATAGTGTATGTTGCAGCACAGTACGTCTGACTATGGTAGTCGTAATGCTCCCACAATCCATCAAGTGGTGCGACTTCATAGCTTACCAAAGTCTTACTAAAACATTTTGACTCTTTGGTGTAATGTTCTACATTCTCGGTACAATTTCAGAAAAATTTGCTTTTAAATGACCTTTCAGTCTGGTTTTACGATCTTTTAGGACTTTTTAAGGTCGTGAAAAATCTCAGGTGGAATGTTGACTCTCAAAAACTGTCAGTCCAGGTTCTACTGGGTCTTAGAGGATAGAGAACAAAGAGGAGTTTATTGACTACAATGGGAACATGTGCACATTTTCAGGACTTATGCAGATACCAAATACACATCAGCAGGTACCAGAAGGTAAGAAAAGTTGGTTTTGCCTGATATTGTGAAACAAAACACCAGATAATGTCTGCTAATAGGTGCCATTTTGTGGTCCTTATTCCCCCACCATAATAATATTATATGTTGCAGCACAGTCCGTCTGACTATGGTAGTCGTAATGCTCCCACAATCCATCAAGTGGTGCGATTTCATAGCTTACCAAAGTCTTACTAACATATTTTGACTCTTTTGTTTAACGTTCTATATTCTCAGTACAATTCCAGAAAAAGGTGCTTTTAAACAACAATTTTAGAGACCTGTCAGTCTGGTTTTAGGGTATTTTATCACTTTTTAAGGTCGTGAAAAATCTCAGGTGGAATGTTGACTCTCAAAAACTGTCAGTCCAGGTTCTACTGGGTCTTAGAGGATAGAGAACAAAGAGGAGTTTATTGACTACAATGGCAACATGTGCACATTTTCAGGATTTATGCAGATCCCAAATACACATCAGCAGGTACCAGAAGGTAAGAAAAGTTGGTTTTGCCTGATATTGTGAAACAAAACACCAGATAATGTCTGCTAATAGGCCCTTATTCACCCACCATAATAATATTATACGTTGCAGCACAGTACGTCTGACTATGGTAGTCGTAATGCTCCCACAATCCATCAAGTGGTGCGACTTCATAGCTTACCAAAGTCTTACTAAAACATTTTGACTCCTTGGTGCAATGTTCCACATTCTCTGTACAATTTCAGAAAAATTAGCTTTTAAACGACCTTTCAGTCTGGTTTTACGATCTTTTATGACTTTTTAAGGTCGTGAAAAATCTCAGGTGGAATGTTGACTCCCAAAAACTGTCAGTCCAGGTTCTACTGGGTCTTAGAGGATAGAGAACAAAGAGGAGTTTATTGACTACAATGGCAACATGTGCACATTTTCAGGACTTATGCAGATCCCAAATACACATCAGCAGGTACCAGAAGGTAAGAAAAGTTGGTTTTGCCTAATATTGTGAAACAAAACACCAGATAATGTCTGATAACAGGTCCTTATTCACCCACCATAATAATAGTGTATGTTGCAGCACAGTACGTCCGACTATGGTAGTCGTAATGCTCCCACAATCCATCAAGTGGTGCGACTTCATAGCTTACCAAAGTCTTACTAAAACATTTTGACTCTTTGGTGTAATGTTCTACATCCTCGGTACAATTTCAGAAAAATTAGCTTTTAAATGACTTTTCAGTCTGGTTTTACGGTCTTTTATGACTTTTTTAGGTCGTGAAAAATCTCAGGTGGAATGTTGACTCTCAAAAACTGTCAGTCCAGGTTCTACTGGGTCTTAGAGGATAGAAAACAAAGAGGAGTTTATTGACTACAATGGGAACATGTGCACATTTTCAGGACTTATGCAGATCCCAAATACACATCAGCAGGTACCAGAAGGTAAGAAAAGTTGATTTTGCCTGATATTGTGAAACAAAACACCAGATAATGTCTGCTAACAGGTCCTAATTCACCCACCATAATAATATTGTATGTTGCAGCACAGTACGTCTGACTATGGTTGTCGTAATGCTCCCACAATCCATCAAGCGGTGTGGCTTCATAGTTTAGCAACATTGTACTAAAACATTTTTGATAAGTGTCATCATAAATCATAAAAAGTTTAATAAAAATAGTCTATAATCTTTTCTTTTCCAGGGCATGAACATCCCAACCATCCACCATCTAGATCAGATTAATCGCACTTTTGAATTTGGATTAATCATGATTATTTTTTAAATTTTATCGGTACGATACTTTTATCGATGTTCCTTAAGTATTTGTCGTTAAGTCTTATTCGTCCTACATGTATTTTGTGGTAATAAAAATGCATTTTAAGTAGAATTTAGTATTATCAGCACAAGAGGTTGTGCACCAGCAACATCATGTGACATCTCACAGCAGGGAAGTCGTGCAAATAATATTTATGAGCGGCATTCCAAAATACACCTTTTAGTGAAGTGAAGTGAATTATGTTTATATAGCGCTTTTCTCTAGTGACTCAAAGTGCTTTACATAGTGAAACCCAATATCTAAGTTACATTTAAACCAGTGTGGGTGGCACTGGGAGCAGGTGGGTAAAGTGCCTTGCCCAAGGACACAACGGCAGTGACTGGAATGGCAGAAGCGGGAATCGAACCTGGAACCCTCAAGTTGCTGGCACGGCCACTCTACCAACCGAGCTATATCAGATTAAATACATCATATAAATCAGTTAGCATGTTATGTGCGCGTGCATTATGTCACAATAGGAATGTTTGTGTTTATTTTGCACACGGACGCATTTGAGGGACGGACCGGAAGCCATGTTGAGTGTTGCCGGCTACCGATGTGTGTGAGTGTGTACTATGTAAGATATAAATAAATAAAACATTTCTATTTGTCCAGTTTGTAGTCAAAAAGTGTGTTCACTTCAAACTGACTTTGACGAACGTTTGAAGTTGTGTTGCAAACTTTTGTGTGGTGTTGCTTCCTTATTTGTCACTACTCAAAGCTGATTCTGATGCGCAGCGACGGCAGCTGAACTGAATGTCAGATTTACGTCTGTCAGTTGGAACAAAAAAAATAAATACTATTGCTATTCACAGTCTTCAAGGACGGACTTAATTAGGAACCGGTACCCCCCCAAAAAAGTACAGGTACTCGGTATGCACCCTAATCACAATTAAGTAAATGAATGTTGAAATAAAAGAGCGCAAAATGTGGACACAAATGTAATTGTGTTGTTAGAATGTCTGACAGGATGAGGGTTTTTGCTCACTGATTGACAACAGGTGTGCCAATCAAGGGAGACAAGCAGGAAGTGGAAGTAAAATAAGAGCGCTGACAGGAAATTAACACCAACTAAGGAAGCACAACAAGAAGACCTGAATGTGACAGATCGTAACACACATTATGCAATAATCTGCTTTAAAATATCTTTTATGTGAACAATATTAATGAACAAAATGTTTTATTAGAACAATATGCAATGATTTAATTATTTATTTTGTTTCTTATGCAGACAGACTGTGAGCTGTTGTCTACATCATGAAGTTAGAATGTAACGGCAGCAACATGTTTCCAAAAATGCATTTTTACCAGTGTGTTACATGGCCTTTCCTTTGAACAACACTCAGTGCAGGTTTGGGAACTGAGGAGACACATTTTTGAAATGCAATTATTTCCAATTCTTGCTTGATGTACAGCTTAAGTTGTTCAACAGTCGCCCGCCTCATATTTTAGCCTGCACACATTTTCAATGTCTGGACTACGGGCAGGCCAGTTTAGTACCCGCACTCTTTTACTACGAAGCCACGCTGTTGTAACACCTGGCTTGGCATTGCCAATAGACAATAATAAAATAACAAGTATCTGTTTGGTCCAGCTGGCCAGGGAAGTTATTTATTCCCCAGTGAATTTTGGCTAAGCACTCCATTTACGTCGGCACAGCTTAGCTCCAAGTCGTGTGTCCTTGTCTCTAATTATTATTGACAATGATAAACAAAATTTCCCCCAAAAAGTGCACTTCCCTTTTTACTATGACATTTATTTAAAATATGTGCGGTTTGTAGAGTCGCCCCCGTATAAATCCGTATTGTACGTTGTAAAATGAGTTATTTACACAGAAATACTCTGTAAATGTTTATTTACATACCTTTAGCTGTACATCAACTGCCCTCTAAAATAGTTTCTCTCGTTTTGAGGAAATAACATTAGAGGAATTGTTACAACGTGTAAATGGAATAAAACAAACATGTTTACTTGACGCACTTCCTGGGAAACTTATCAAGGAGCTCTTTGTATTATTAGGTCCATCAGTGCTAAATATTATAAACGTATCACTTTCCTCGGGCACTGATCCCTTAGCATTCAAAAAAGCGGTTATTCATCCTCTTCGTAAAAGACCTAACCTCGATCCTGACCTCATGGTAAACTACCGACCGGTGTCTCACCTTCCCTTTATTTCAAAAATCCTCAAAAAAATTGTTGCAGAGTAGCTAAATGAAGCGTCTAACAATCTCTGTGAAACCTTTCAATCCGGTTTCAGTTCAAATCACTCCACGGAGACAGCTCTCGCAAAATTGACTAATGATCTGTTGCTAACGATGGATTCTGATGCGTCATCTATGTTGCTGCTCCTCCATCTTAGCGCTGCTTTCCATACCCTCCATCATAATATTTTATTAGAGCGTATCAAAACACAAATTGGTATGTCAGACTCAGCCCTGTCTTGGTTTAACTCTTATCTTACTGATAGGATGCAGTGTGTCTCCCATAACAGTGTGACCTCGGACTACGTTAAGGTAACGTGTGGAGTTCCCCAGGGTTCGGTCCTTGGCCCTGCACTCTTCAGCATCTACATGCTGCCGCTAGGTGACATCATACGCAAATACGGTGTTAGCTTTCACTGCTATGCTGATGACACCCAACTCTACATGCCCCTAAAGCTGACCAACATGCCGGATTGTAGTCAGCTGGAGGCGTGTCTTAAGGAAATTAAACAATGGATGTCGCTAACTTTTTGCAACTCAATGCCAAAAAAACGGAAATGCTGATTATCGGTCCTGCTAGACACCGACCTCTGTTTAATAATACAACTCTAACATTTGACAACGAAACAATTAAACAAGGCGACTCGGTAAAAAATCTGGGTGTTATCTTTGACCCAACTCTCTCCTTTGAGTCACATTAAAAGCGTTACTAAAACGGCCTTCTTTCATCTCCGTAATATCGCTAAAATTCGCTCCATTTTGTCCACTAAAGACGCCGAGATCATTATCCATGCGTTTGTTACGCCTCGTCTCGATTACTGTAACGTATTATTTTGGGGTCTCCCCATGTCTAGCATTAAAAGATTACAGTTGGTACAAAATGCGGCTGCTAGACTTTTGACAAGAACAAGAAAGTTTGATCATATTACGCCTGTATTGTATATACCTTTATATACATATATACATACATATATACCTATACTGTATATACCTTTGTATATATAATTATATACATACATATATACCTATACTGTATATACCTTTATATACATATATACATACATATATACCTATACTGTATATACCTTTATATACATATATACATACATATATACCTATACTGTATATACCTTTATATACATATATACATACATATATACCTATACTGTATATACCTTTATATACATATATACATACATATATACCTGTACTCTATATACCTTTATATACATATATACATACATATATACCTATACTGGCTCACCTGCACTGGCTTCCTGTGCACTTAAGAGTTCTGTATTTTCTAGACTACAAAGCACACTGTTTTTTAAGCCACACCCACTAAATTTTACAAGAAAAAACTTTTTTCTCCACATATTAGTCGCACCAGACTATAAGTCGCAGACATATATGTTGTAAAATGAGTTATTGACACATAAATAATCTGTAAATGTTTATTTACATACCTTAATTGTTTCCAAATGAAGCAATGTAGTATCTGTTAGTCTACAAAATAACATGTTCAACGTATTTTCCAGGCTGCAAAGCACACTGCTTAAGACACACCCACAACATTTTAGATATATATTTTTTCACATGTTAGCCACACCGCACTATAACTCGCAGATATAAAGGGACTGAAATGGGTTATTTACACAGAAATATTCTGTAAATGTTTATTTACATACCTTAATTGTTTCCAAATGAAGCAATGTAGTATATGTTAGTCTACAAAATAACATGTTTTTTTTTAGACTAACAAATACTACATTGTAGTATATGTTAGTCTACAAAATAACATGTTTTTTTTTAGACTAACAAATACTACATTGTTTCATTTGGAAACAATTAACGTATGTAAAAAAACATTTACAGAATATTTCTGTGTAAATAACTTATTTCACAACGTCCATATCTGCAGCTAATAAATGGAAATATTTTATTTTGTAGAAATTTAGTGGGTGTGGCTTATATAACGGTGCTCTATGTAGTCTGGAAAATACGGTAATCTTACACTAAATGGGGAAAAAATTTTTATTTTGTAGACTAACAGATACTACATCGATTCATTTGGAAACAATTAAGGTATGTAAATAAACATTTACAGAGTCTTTCCGGGTAAATAACTCATTTTACAACGTATATATCTGCGGCTAATACACGGAAACAATGTTTTTCTCGCAAAAATTAAGTGGGTGTGGCTTATATACCTGTGCACTTTGTAGTCTGTAAAATACGGTAATCCTCCACAAAATGGGGGGGAAAACATCTTATTTTGTAGACTAACAGATACTACATTGCTTCACTTGGAAACAATTAAGGTATGTAAATAAACATTTACAGAATATTTCTGCGCAAATTTATTGCAAAATGTATTTATCTGTGGCTAATATATGGAAACTATTTTATTTTGTAGAAATTTAATAGGTGTGGCTTATATAACGGTGCTCTTTGTAGAAATACGGTAATATTCCACTAAATGGGGGGGGGGGGGACATATTTTGTAGTCTAAGAGATACTATGTTGCTTCATTTGGAAACAATTAAGGTATGTAAATACACATTTGCAAACAATATTTTATGTTAAAAAAACTGAGTGGGTGTGGCTTTTATACCGGTGCTCTATGCAGTCTGGAAAATACAGTGGTCTTCCATCAAACATGGAAAAACATGTTATTTTATAGACTAACAGATACTACATTGTTTCATTTGGAAACAATTAAGGTATGTAAATAAACATTTGCAAACAATATTTTATGTTAAAAAAAAAACGGAGTGGGTGTGGCTTGTATACCGGTGTGCTTTGTAGTCTGGAAAATACGGTTGTCTTCCACCAAACATGGAAAAACATGTTATTTTATAGACTAACAGACACTACATTGCTTCATTTGGAAACAATTAAGGTATGTAAATAAACATTTGCAAAATATTTCTATGCAAACAACATCTTTCAGGACATAAATATTTGGGGATTAAAGTCCGGTGCGGCGAATACATGGAAACAATTTAATTTCTTGTAAAATGAAGTGGGTGCGGCCTACTTACTGGTGTGCTATGTAGTCTGGAAAATACAATAGTCTTCCATCAAACGGGGGGAAAATATGTTATTTTGTAGACTAAGAGATACTACGTGGCTTCATTTGAAAACAATTACGGTATGTAACTAACTATTTAAAGACTATTTCTGTGTAGATAACTAATTTTGCAACATATATAAATCTGTAACTTATAGTCCAGTGTGATTAATAAATGGAAACAATTTTTTCTTTGTAAAATTAAGTGGGTGCGGCCTATTTACTGGTGTGCTTTGTAGTCTGTCCATCCATCCATCCGTAAAATTCCACCAAATTGGGGGGGGGGGGGGTACACACACCAAACAAACATGTTATTTTGTAGACTAACAGATACTACGTTTTTCCATTTGGAAGCAATTAAGGTATCACAACAAGGTCTCCTGTCCAGTCTCCGGCAGGTTGTCCACCATCAGTGACAGATGACATAACAAGGTCACAACAAGGTCGCCTGTCCAGTCTCCGGCAGGTTGTCCACCATGAGTGACAGATGACATCACAAGGTCATAACAAGGTCACAACAAGGTCTCCTGTCCAGTCTCCGGCAGGTTGTCCACCATGAGTGACAGATGACACAACAAGGTCATAACAAGGTCACAACAAGGTCTCCTGTCCAGTCTCCGGCAGGTTGTCCACCATGAGTGACAGATGACACAACAAGGTCACAACAAGGTCATAAAAAGGTCCAGCAGGTGTCCACCATGAGTGACAGATGACACAACAAGGTCACAACAAGGTCTCCTGTCCAGTCTCCGGCAGGTTGTCCACCATGAGTGACAGATGACACAACAAGGTCACAACAAGGTCGCCTGTCCAGTCTCCGGCAGGTTGTCCACCATGAGTGACAGATAACACACCAAGGTCACAACAAGGTCTCCTGTCCAGTCTCCGGCAGGTTGTCCACCATGAGTGACAGATGACACAACAAGGTCACATCAAGGTCGCATGTCCAGTCTCCGGCAGGTTGTCCACCATGAGTGACAGATGACACAACAAGGTCATAACAAGGACACAAGGTCTCCTGTCCAGTCTCCGGCAGGCTGTCCACCATCAGTGACAGATGACACAAAAAGGTCACACCAAGGTCACAACAAGGTCTCCGGTCCAGTCTCCTGCAGGTTGTCCACCATGAGTGACAGATGACACAACAAGGTCACAACAAGGTCACAACAAGGTCTCCTGTCCAGTCTTCTGCAGGTTGTCCACCATGAGTGACAGATGACACAACAAGGTCACAACAAGGTCTCCTGTCCAATCTCCAGCAGGTTGTCCACCATGAGTGACAGATGACACAACAAGGTCATAAGGTCACAACAAGGTGTCCTATCCAGTCTCCTGCAGGTTGTCCACCATGAGTGAGAGATGACACAACAAGGTCATAACAAGGTCACAACAAGGTCTCCTGTCTAGTCTCCGGCAGGTTGTCCACCATGAGTGACAGATGACACAACAAGGTCACAACAAGGTCGCCTGTCCAGTCTCCGGCAGGTTGTCCACCATGAGTGACAGATAACACACCAAGGTCACAACAAGGTCTCCTGTCCAGTCTCCGGCAGGTTGTCCACCATGAGTGACAGATGACACAAAAAGGTCACAACAAGGTCGCCTGTCCAGTCTCCGGCAGGTTGTCCACCATGAGTGACAGATGACACAACAAGGTCATAACAAGGACACAACAAGGTCTCCTGTCCAGTCTCCGGCAGGCTGTCCGCCATCAGTGACAGATGACACAACAAGGTCACACCGAGGTCACAACAAGTTCTCCGGTCCAGTCTCCTGCAGGCTGTCCACCATGAGTGACAGATGACACAACAAGGTCACACCGAGGTCACAACAAGTTCTCCGGTCCAGTCTCCTGCAGGCTGTCCACCATGAGTGACAGATGACACAACAAGGTCACAACAAGGTCTCCTGTCCAGTCTCTGGCAGGTTGTCCACCATGAGTGACAGATGACACAACAAGGTCACAACAAGGTCTCCTGTCCAGTCTCCGGCAGGTTGTCCACCATGAGTGACAGATGACACAACAAGGTCACATCAAGGTCGCCTGTCCAGTCTCCGGCAGGTTGTCCACCATGAGTGACAGATGACACAACAAGGTCATAACAAGGACACAAGGTCTCCTGTCCAGTCTCCGGCAGGCTGTCCACCATCAGTGACAGATGACACAAAAAGGTCACACCGAGGTCACAACAAGGTCTCCGGTCCAGTCTCCTGCAGGTTGTCCACCATGAGTGACAGATGACACAACAAGGTCACAACAAGGTCACAACAAGGTCTCCTGTCCAGTCTTCTGCAGGTTGTCCACCATGAGTGACAGATGACACAACAAGGTCATAAGGTCACAACAAGGTGTCCTATCCAGTCTCCTGCAGGTTGTCCACCATGAGTGAGAGATGACACAACAAGGTCATAACAAGGTCACAACAAGGTCTCCTGTCTAGTCTCCGGCAGGTTGTCCACCATGAGTGACAGATGACACAACAAGGTCATAACAAGGTCACAACAAGGTCTCCTGTCCAGTCTCCGGCAGGCTGTCCACCATGAGTGACAGATGACACAACAAGGTCATAACAAGGTCACAACAAGGTCGCCTGTCCAGTCTCCGGCAGGTTGTCCACCATGAGTGACAGATGACACAACAAGGTCACAACAAGGTCGCCTGTCCAGTCTCCGGCAGGTTGTCCACCATGAGTGACAGATAACACACCAAGGTCACAACAAGGTCTCCTGTCCAGTCTCCGGCAGGTTGTCCACCATGAGTGACAGATGACACAACAAGGTCACATCAAGGTCGCCTGTCCAGTCTCTGGCAGGTTGTCCACCATGAGTGACAGATGACACACCAAGGTCACAACAAGGTCTCCTGTCCAGTCTCCGGCAGGTTGTCCACCATGAGTGACAGATGACACAACAAGGTCACATCAAGGTCGCCTGTCCAGTCTCTGGCAGGTTGTCCACCATGAGTGACAGATGACACAACAAGGTCATAACAAGGACACAAGGTCTCCTGTCCAGTCTCCGGCAGGCTGTCCACCATCAGTGACAGATGACACAACAAGGTCACACCAAGGTCACAACAAGGTCTCCGGTCCAGTCTCCTGCAGGTTGTCCACCATGAGTGACAGATGACACAACAAGGTCACAACAAGGTCACAACAAGGTCTCCTGTCCAGTCTTCTGCAGGTTGTCCACCATGAGTGACAGATGACACAACAAGGTCACAACAAGGTCTCCTGTCCAATCTCCAGCAGGTTGTCCACCATGAGTGACAGATGACACAACAAGGTCATAAGGTCACAACAAGGTGTCCTATCCAGTCTCCGGCAGGTTGTCCACCATGAGTGAGAGATGACACAACAAGGTCATAACAAGGTCACAACAAGGTCTCCTGTCTAGTCTCCGGCAGGTTGTCCACCATGAGTGAGAGATGACACAACAAGGTCATAACAAGGTCACAACAAGGTCTCCTGTCTAGTCTCCGGCAGGTTGTCCACCATGAGTGACAGATGACACAACAAGGTCACAACAAGGTCTCCTGTCCAGTCTCCGGCAGGCTGTCCACCATGAGTGACAGATGACACAACAAGGTCATAACAAGGTCACAACAAGGTCGCCTGTCCAGTCTCCGGCAGGTTGTCCACCATGAGTGACGGATGACACAACAAGGTCACAACAAGGTCTCCTGTCCAGTCTCCGGCAGGTTGTCCACCATGAGTGACAGATGACTCAACAAGGTCACAACAAGGTCGCCTGTCCAGTCTCCGGCAGGTTGTCCACCATGAGTGACAGATAACACACCAAGGTCACAACAAGGTCTCCTGTCCAGTCTCCGGCAGGTTGTCCACCATGAGTGACAGATGACACAACAAGGTCATAACAAGGTCACAACAAGGTCTCCTGTCCAGTCTCCGGCAGGCTGTCCACCATGAGTGACAGATGACACAACAAGGTCATAACAAGGACACAAGGTCTCCTGTCCAGTCTCCGGCAGGCTGTCCACCATCAGTGACAGATGACACAACAAGGTCACACCAAGGTCACAACAAGGTCTCCGGTCCAGTCTCCTGCAGGTTGTCCACCATGAGTGACAGATGACACAACAAGGTCACAACAAGGTCACAACAAGGTCTCCTGTCCAGTCTTCTGCAGGTTGTCCACCATGAGTGACAGATGACACAACAAGGTCACAACAAGGTCTCCTGTCCAATCTCCAGCAGGTTGTCCACCATGAGTGACAGATGACACAACAAGGTCACAACAAGGTCTCCTGTCCAGTCTCCGGCAAATTGTCCACCATGAGTGACAGATGACACAACAAGGTCACAACAAGGTCACCTGTCCAGTGTCCGGCAGGTTGTCCACCATGAGTGACAGATGACACAACAAGGTCACAACAAGGTCACAACAATGTCTCCTGTCCAGTCTCCGGCAGGTTGTCCACCATGAGTGACAGATGACAACAAGGTCACAACAAGGTCTCCTGTCCAGTCTCCGGCAGGTTGTCCACCATGAGTGACAGATGACACAACAAGGTCACAACAAGGTCGCCTGTCCAGTCTCCAGCAGGTTGTCCACCATGAGTGACAGATGACACAACAAGGTCACAACAAGGTCGCCTGTCCAGTCTCCAGCAGGTTGTCCACCATGAGTGACAGATGACACAACAAGGTCACAACAAGGTCGCCTGTCCAGTCTCCGGCAGGTTGTCCACCATGAGTGACAGATGACACAAGGTCATAACAAGGTCACAACAAGGTCTCCTGTCCAGTCTCCGGCAGGTTGTCCACCATGAGTGACAGATGACACAACAAGGTCACAACAAGGTCGCCTGTCCAGTCTCCGGCAGGTTGTCCACCATGAGTGACAGATGACACAAGGTCACAACAAGGTCACAACAAGGTCTCCCGTCCAGTCTCCGGCAGGTTGTCCACCATGAGTGACAGATGACACAACAAGGTCACAACAAGGTCGCCTGTCCAGTCTCCGGCAGGTTGTCCACCATGAGTGACAGATGACACAAGGTCACAACAAGGTCACAACAAGGTCTCCTGTCCAGTCTCCAGCAGGTTGTCCACCATGAGTGACAGATGACACAACAAGGTCATAACAAGGACACAACAAGGTCTCCTGCATGAGACTGGACAGGAGACCTTGTTGTGACCTTGTTATGACCTTGTTGTGGTTCACCTCCATTCATCACCTTCACCTCGCCTGAACCCCACCGGCCGGCAGCATAATCACTTTATTCAGCAGAAAAAGCATTTTTGAGCCGTGTTTGGGAATAAAGTGACGAAGGTCAGACTTGGGTTTGTGACACTCTGATGCAAAACACTCAGGAAAGTGGTTCAAAAGAAAGAAAAGTTGACTTCTGAGAGCGTTTCCAGCTCCTGTTTGGGCTTCCTACCCTCATGACGAATGGGAACGGGGCTGAGACTAATATTCAGAGCGGAGTCGGCGCCCTAACTACATAATCAGGGGCGGCCGTGCTGGAAGTCCCCTCAGGGTCAGGAGCGTTGCCACACACACACCTGACAGAGACATGGTTTTATGTATGAGAGCTGCTGCTCTTCTTAACATCCCCGGGAAATGTGAGAGCAGAAAGAACTGTATGATCCACAAGTCCAGGACCACATGAGCAGCAAGACCTCTAAAACTCCACAAGGTGACAGAAATGTTTTAATTAGGAACCCAATGTCTCTTCGGGACAGACGACCCTATTATATTTCTAAGGTTTTATTATTCTTTATATTATACCGCTGCCTCTTTGAGCTGTAATTTGACCCCCTTAACATGCTTCAAAGCTCTCCAATGTTGACACACACATCAGGACTGACAAAAATTGCCATCTAATCAAAAAACCAAACCCCAAAACGCAAAATTGCACTCTAGCGCCCCCTAGGAAAAACACAGACAGACAAAACTGCTTGTAACTTCCGTTAGGAATGTCGAAGAGACATGAAACAAAAACCACTATGTAGGTCTCACTTAGACCTAGATTTCATACACTGACCTCTTTCAGCAAAAATCCACAAAAAGTTGGCAAAAACCCCTTCAAAACACACACTTCCTAAAAAAAATTCATTTTTGCCTCTGAGCTGTAATTTGATCCCCTTAAAATGCTGCAAACCTCACCAAACTCGACACACACATCAGGACTGGCAAAAATTGCCATCTAATAAAAAAAATCAAACCCCAAAACTCAAAATTGCGCTCTAGCACCCCCTAGGAATAAAACAGACACAACTGCTCCTAGGAAGAAAACAGACAAAGCTGCATGTAGTAGGAATGTTGTAGAGACATAAAATGTAGGTCTCACTTAGACCTACATTTACATCCTTCAGCAAAAATCAACAGGAAGTCAGCAATTACCCCTTCAAAACAAAAGTTTTGTGAAAACCCCGTCACCTTTTTTCAAACATTATCTCCTCTTAGCGCGTTTGTTGTGTCGGCTTCAAACTCGCACAGGAAAGAGATTGGCCCCATTTTGGTTAAAAGTTGCGCAAATAATTTTTCTAACTGCTCTGGTTTCGATTTTACGAGCTTTCAAAGAACAGCTACGCTGATGCTGCTGCCGTCTCAAGATGGCCGCTTAAAAGCATGAAGCACCAGCGTGACCACACAATGCGGAGAAGGTAGGTAATGTGCGGGTAAAGATATGTTGACTGGGTGAAAGAAGGAGGCACCAGTTTGACTCCAGGATACAGAGAAGGTAGGTACTGTGCGGGTAAAGATATGTTGACTGGGTGAAAGAAGGAGGCGCCAGTTTGACTCCAGGATACAGAGAAGGTAGGTAATGTGCAGGTAAAGATATGCTGGCAGGAAGCACCAGCGTGTATGGGTGAAAGAAAGAAGCACCAGTGTGACCCCAGGATGCAGGGAAGGTAGGTAATGTGCGGGTAAAGATATGTTGACTGGGTGAAAGAAGAAGGCACCGGTTTGACTCCAGGATACAGAGAAGGTAGGTAATGTGCAGGTAAAGAAATGTTGAAACACCAGCAAAAGTGGGTCCCGTCCATTGCTGCTTGCAGCTTTAATTCATGGTTTAATTCCTTCCTCTCTTCAGGAGAGTTCCACGTGTTGAATTGTTACTCGAAGACGAGATAAAGCTCCATAAAATGACTCAGGATGGGTGTTGTTGACATTTATCCCGGTACTAGTACTGAATCAGTACTTCTGAAAGGTTGTGCCGGTGTTCTGTTGACGTCTGCTACCAAACACCACTGAGCATGCACGCTAACAAACGCAAATATTTCAAATACAGTATTTTCCGGACTGTAGAGCACACCGCTATACAAGCCACACCCACAAAATTTTACAGGAGAAATATGTTGTTTTTTCCATACATTAGCAGCACCAGACTATAAGCCGCAGATATACAGTATATATGTTGGGCAATTAGTTATTTACACAGAAATATTGGGTAAATGTTTATTTACATACCTTAATTGTTTTCAAATGAAGCAATGTAGTATCTGTTAGTCTACAAAATAACATGTTTCCCCGCCCCCCTTGTTTCAGTGGAGGACAACTGTATTTTTCAAACTACAAAGCATATTGTTTCCATATATTAGCCACAGATATATACGTTGTGAAATAAGTTATTTGTGCAGAAATATTCTGCAAATGTTTATTCACATACCTTAATTGTTTACAAATGAAGAAATATAGTATCTGTTAGTCTACAAAATAACATGTCCACCCCCCTGCCCCTCATTTGGTGGAAGATTACTAGACTACAAGGCGCATTGGTATGTAAGCCACACCCACTCAATTTTTAGAAAATAAAATGTTGTCTCCATATATTAGTCACAGATATATACAACGTGAAATAAGTTATTTACAAAGAAATATTCAGTCAATATTTATTTACATACCTTCATAGTTTCCAAATGAAGGAATGTAGTATCTGTTAGTCTACAAAATAACATGTCCACCCCCTATATATATATATATATATATATATATATATATATATATATATATATATATATATTGTAGACTAACAGATACTACATATATATATATATATATATATATATATATATATATGCTGTGAAATGAGTTATTTACACAGAAAAAACTCTGTAACTGTTTATTTACATACCTTAATTGTTTCCAAATGATGCAATGTAGTATCTGTTAGTCTACATGTCCACCCATTTGGTGGAATATTACCATATTTTCCAGATTGCAAAGCGCAACGGTATACAACCCACACCCACTCAATTTTACAAGAAAAACATTGTTTCCATATATTCGTCGCATGTATATATATATATATATATATATATATATATATATATATATATATATATATATATATATATATATATATGCTGTGAAATGAGTTATTTACACAGAAAAAACTCTGTAAATGTTTATTTACATACCTTAATTGTTTCCAAATGAAGCAATGTAGTATCTGTCAGTTTACAAAATAACATGTTTTCCCCCCCATATCTGTGGAAGACAACCGTATTTCCCAGACTACAAAGTGCACCGGTATATAAGCCACACCCACTCAATTTTTATAAAATAAAATTTTGTTTGTAAATATTTATTTACATACCTTAATTGTTTCCAAATGAAGCAATGTAGTATCTGTTAGTCTACAAAATAACATGTTGGAAAATGACAGTATTTTCCAGACGACAAGCCACACCCACTCAATCTTACAAGAAATGTTCCCCTCATATATTAGCCGAGGATTTTTTACTTTAAGAATTGCAAGTTGAAAAATCCCCTGTTTTCACAATAAAACGCCACCTTCAGAGTCCTGCCAGTAGTTGGACACACATGTTGTAATTTAGAATGTCTAACGAGCTGCAAGGACAGGTCACTTCACTAGTTTTTACCTCAAATTTGGCCGTTTTATTTTATATTTTGTCAACACTTTTTTTTTTTTTTATGCAGCGTAGCACTTTTATTGTGAAGGACGGACGTGGACTGTCGGTCTTCAGGGCTCTGGAGGGCTATGAAGAGAGACCAGACCAAAGTCCTTGACCGGTTTCTGCTTGATGTCTGCACACTAAAAAAAATATTTATATTTTGTTAACCCAATTTATGGGTTATTTTTATGAAAAATAACCCATTTTTTGGGTTGTATGGGTATTATTTGACCTCTACTACTGGGTTATCTGAACCGTGAAGCATTTTTGTGTTGTTTTTCAATGAGGGAGACTTTTTGGAATGAGAGGCTTTGTTTTTTTTCACTTAAAAATTGACTTTTTTTTTCTAGAAGGGGTTTTTATTGCGGATTCATCTCATGAAGATTGTTTATCATCTTATCTTGTTTACACATCTTATGTGCGTGAAATGCATCCTTTGGCTTTTTAAGAGCTGGTAAATATGTGAGCAGGCTGCACGCCGACACTTTACTGCAACACACAACGCTTTAATGGGGACAATATTTCCAAATCCGGCAAGGAAGCCTGCATGAAAATCCAAGTGATTACACCGTGGTGGGAGCACGTTAGTCGGCACTGAGCCTTTGTCACCTTTGTGTTGGATGTGGTCATGAACCTGCTTTGTGTGTCACACACACACACACACACACACACACACACACACACACACACACACACACACACACACACATACACAGTAGATTATTGCTGTTAACCTGAGTTATGTTGGCTGATTAACATGAGCGGCGATTGCATCATACCTCGTAGATGTTGCGCAACACACCAAAGTTACATGACTGTGAGGCGTGAACACTTTCACACAATATTCCACGACACAAACACAACGTTGAAACAACATGCTTCTAGACGACGTTTCATCAACGTCAGGTTGTGGCCTTGATTTAACCTTGAAATGTGGGGGCTTTTAAACAACACAAATACAACATTGAAACATGCTTTTGACGACGTTTAATCAATGTTAAGTTCTGATGTTGATTTGACATTGAAATGTGGTCATTTTACAACCAATATTCCACAACACAAATACAACATTGAAACAACATGCTTTTTGACGACGTTCATTCAATGTTGGGTTCCAATGTTGATTTAACACTGAAATTTGGTCATTTAAAAACACGAATACAACGTTGAAAAACAACGTTTATTCAATGTCACGTTGAGACATTGATTTAACATTGAAATGTGGTCATTTTCCACCAATATCCTACGACACAAATACAACGTTGAAACAACGTTTATTCAATTTCAGGTTGAGACATTGATTTAACATTGAAATGTGGTCATTTTTCAACCAATATTCTACAACACAAATACAACGTTGAAACAACATGCTTTTTGACGACGTTTAATCAATGTTGGGTTCCAACGTTGATTTAACATTGAAATTTGGTAAATTTTAAACACAAATACAACGCTGAAACAACGTTTAATCAATGTCAGGTTGAGACATTGATTTAACATTGAAATGTGGTCATTTTCAACCAATATCCTACAACACAAATACAACGTTGAAACAACGTTTATTCAATGTCAGGTTGAGACGTTGATTTAATATTGAAATGTGGTCATTTTCAACCAATATACTACAACACAAATACAACGTTGAAACAACATGCTTTTTGACGACGTTTAATCAATGTTGGGTTCCAACGTTGATTTAACATTGAAATTTGGTAAATATTCAACACAAATACAACGCCGAAACAACGTTTAATCAATGTCAGGTTGAGACATTGATTTAATATTGAAATGTGGTCATTTTCAACCAATATCCTACAACACAAATAGAACGTTGAAACAACATGCTTTTTGACGACGTTTAATCAATGTTGGGTTCCAACGTTGATTTAACATTGAAATTTGGTAAATTTTAAACACAAATACAACGCTGAAACAACGTTTAATCAATGTCAGGTTCAGACATTGATTTAACATTGAAATGTGGTCATTTTCAACCAATATCCTACAAGACAAATAGAACGTTGAAACAACATGCTTTTTGACAACGTTTAATTAATGTTGGGTTCCAACGTTGATTTAACATTGAAATTTGGTCAATTTAAAGGACACAAATACAACGTTGAGACAACATGCTTCTAGACGTTTAGTCAATGTTGGGTTCTGATGTAGATTTAACATTGAAATTAGGTCAATTTTCAACCAATTTTCAACAACACAAATACAATGTTGAAACAACGTTAAATCAATGTCAGGTTGAGACGTTGATTTAACATTGAAATGTGGTCATTTTCAACCAATATCCTACAACACAAATACAACGTTGAAACAACATGCTTTTTGACGACGTTTAATCAATGTTGGGTTCCAACGTTGATTTAACATTGAAATTTGGTAAATATTAAACACAAATACAACGCCGAAACAACGTTTAATCAATGTCAGGTTGAGACATTGATTTAATATTGAAATGTGGTCATTTTCAACCAATATCTTACAACACAAATACAACGTTGAAACAACATGCTTTTTGACGACGTTTAATCAATGTTGGGTTCCAACGTTGATTTAACATTGAAATTTGGTAAATTTTAAACACAAATACAACGCTGAAAAAACGTTTAATCAATGTCAGGTTCAGACATTGATTTAACATTGAAATGTGGTCATTTTCAACCAATATCCTACAAGACAAATAGAACGTTGAAACAACATGCTTTTTGACGACGTTTAATTAATGTTGGGTTCCAACGTTGATTTAACATTGAAATTTGGTCAATTTAAAGGACACAAATACAACGTTGAGACAACATGCTTCTAGACGTTTAGTCAATGTTGGGTTCTGATGTAGATTTAACATTGAAATTAGGTCAATTTTCAACCAATTTTCAACAACACAAATACAATGTTGAAACAACGTTAAATCAATGTCAGGTTGAGAGGTTGATTTAACATTGAAATGTGGTCATTTTCAACCAATATCCTACAACACAAATACAAAGTTGAAATAACATGCTTTTTGACGACGTTTAATCAATGTTGGGTTCCAACGTTGATTTAACATTGAAATTTGGTAAATTTTAAACACAAATACAACGCTGAAACAACGTTTAATCAATGTCAGGTTGAGACATTGATTTAATATTGAAATATGGTCATTTTCAACCATTATCCTACAACACAAATACAACGTTGAAATAACGTTTATTCAATTTCAGGTTGAGACATTGATTTAACATTGAAATGTGGTCATTTTCAACCAACATCCTACAACACAAATACAGCGTTGAAACAACATTCTTTTTGACGACGTTTAATCAATGTTGGGTTCCGACGTTGATTTAACATTGAAATTTGGTCAATTTAAAGGACACAAATACAACGTTGCGACAACATGCTTCTAGACGTTTAGTCAATGTTGGGTTCTGATGTAGATTTAACATTGAAATCAGGTCAATTTTCAACCAATTTTCAACAACACAAATACAATGTTGAAACAACGTTAAATCAATGTCAGGTAGAGACGTTGATTTAACATTGAAATTTGGTCATTTTCAACCAATATCCTACAACACAAATACAACGTTGAAACAACATGCTTTTCGACGACGTTTAATCAATGTTGGGTTCCAACGTTGATTTAACATTGAAATTTGGTAAATTTTAAACCAATATTCAACAACACAAATACAACGCTGAAACAACGTTTAATCAATGTCAGGTTGAGACGTTGATTTAACATTGAAATGCGGTCAATTTTCAACCAATACTCCATAACACAAATACAACGTTGAAACAACATGCTTTTTGACAAAATTTAATCAATTTTGGGCTCTGACGTTGATTTAACATTGAAATTTGGTCATTTTTCAACACACAAATACAACGTTGAAACAACATGCTTCTAGACAACGTTTAGTCAATGTCACAACCTGACGTTGATTTAACATTGAAATTTGGTCATTTTTCAACACACAAATACAACGTTGAGACAACATGCTTCTAGACAATGTTTAGTCAATGTTGGGTTCTGATGTAGATTTAACATTGAAATTAGGTCAATTTTCAACCAAAATTCAACAACACAAATACAACGCTGAAACAACGTTTAATCAATGTCGGGTTGAGACGTTGATTTAACATTGAAATGTGGTAATTTTTCAAACCAATATTCTACAACACAAATACAACATTGAAACAACATACTTTTTGACAATATTTAATCAATGTCAGGTTGTGACGTTGATTTAACATTGAAATTTGGTCATTTTTCAACACACAAATACAACGTTGAAACAACAAGCTTCTAGACAACGTTTAGTCAATGTTGGGTTCTGATGTAGATTTAACATCGAAATTAGGTCAATTTTCAACCAATATTCAACAACACAAATACAACGCTGAAACAACGTTTAATCAATGTCAGGTTGAGACGATTTGACATTAAAATGTGGTCATTTTTCAAACCAATATTCTACACACAAATACAACATTGAAACAACAAGCTTTTTGACAATATTTAATCAATGTTGGGCTCTGACTTTGATTTAACATTGAAATTTGGTAATTTTTCAACAACACGAATACGACGTTGAAACAATCAATGTCAGGTTGTGACGTTGATTTAACATTGAAATGTGGTCATTTTTCAACACACAAATACAACGTTGAAACAACATGCTTCTAGACAACGTTTAGTCAATGTTGGGTTCTGATGTAGATTTAAGATCGAAATTAGGTCGATTTTCAACCAATATTCAACAACACAAATACAACGCTGAAACAACATGCTTTTTGATGACTTTTTTTCAATGTCGGGTTGAGACGTTGATTTAACATAAAAAATTTGTCATTTTTCAACAACACAAATACAACGTTGAAATAACATGCATATTGATGACAATTAATCAATGTCGGGTTGAGACGTTGATTTAACATTGAAATGTGGTCATTTCCCAACCAATATTTAACAACACAAATACGATGTTGAAACAACGTTGAATCAATGTGAGGTTGTGACGTTGATTTAAACTTGAAATTTGGTCATTTTTCAACAACACAAATACAACGTTGAAACAACATGTGTATTGATGACGTTTAATCAATGTCGGGTTGAGACGTTGATTTAACATTGAAATGTGGTTATTTCCCAACCAATATTTAACAACACAAATACGATGTTGAAACAACGTTTAATGAATGTTGGGTTCCGACGTTGATTTAACATTGAAATTTGGTCATTTTTCAACAACACAAATACAACGTTGAAACAACGTTTAATCAATGTCGGGTTGAGACGTTGATTTAACATAAAAAATTGGTCATTTTTCAACAACACAAATACAACGTTGAAACATTTAATCAATGTCAGGTAGTGACGTTGATTGAACATTGAAATTTGGTCATTTTTCAACCACACAAATACAACGTTGAAACAATGTCGGGTTGAGACGTTGATTTAACATTGAAATGTGGTCATTTCCCAACCAATATTTAACAACACAAATACGATGTTGAAACAACGTTTAATCAATGTCGGGTTGTGACATTGATTTAACCTTGAAATTTGTTCATTTTTCAACAACACAAATACAACGTTGAAACAACGTTTAATTAATGTCGGGTTGAGACGTTGATTTAACATAAAAAATTGGTAATTTTTCAACAACACAAATATAACGTTGAAACGTTTATTTAATGTCAGGTAGTGACGTTGATTCAACATTGAAATTTGGTCATTTTTCAACAACACAAATACAACGTTGAAACAATGTCGGGTTGAGACGTTGATTTGAAGTAGAAATGTGGTCATTTTCCAACCAACAACATTAGACATCAATGTCCAAACAATTATTTTTCAGCAGAGTTTTGAGGTCACTTTTAAAAGGACATGTACGTATAATCAAGGTCGCTTGAATGTCGTGAAAAGTATTTGGATCAACACTTGATAACTGAATAAAACTCTGCAAATTTATTTTTGTACTTAAAAAAAAAAGGGAAAAATCATAATGAAAAGATGCGATTTTTTGTCGTAAAATGAAAACAGTGACCTTGTCGTGGCCAACATTGAAGGTCAATTGTTGCATTTGTGTGCAGTTTTTCACTTCTTTCAGCTCCTTTTCATTCATGATTGATTTGAACATGTTTCCTTCTTCTTCTTGGACTTTTCATGAAGGAAGTGAAGAAAGAAGGAAAGGAAGAGAAACATGCTTCGTGCAGACAAGGTCGACTAAAGCCATGCACAGTTGTTGTTTTTTGGAGTGAATTTGAAGAGTGTTTAAGTGGGAGAAAATATTGATTTCATTTCCTCTTTGGGCTTTAATTGGACTCCGACTCCCGGTAAAACATTATCTTAGTTTTAATCCAGACTGATGCTTGATTTCTCCTCCCCACATATTGATGTTCCCATCGAACTTTTAGTGAGAAAGCCATGCCTTGCATTTCCCAAACATTCCTCCAGAATGGAGTTGCTGGTTTACCCGCCAAGTACTTAGTAAGAAAGACTCCAGCAGACTCAAACATTTCAATATTTCAATCAAAGCCTGGAGGTCAACTTCTGCTTCTCATGTGAGGCAAATAAAGGGAGTGTGTGTGTGTGTGTGTGTGTGTGTGTGTGTGTGTGTGTGTGTGTGTGTGTGTGTGTGTGTGTGTGTGTGTGTGTGTAAAATCATGATGATGACATCCAGCTTATTTTTTTCTAGAAGATGAACAATTTACTCTACATGTGTCCCTTTAATTCCACTTAACCTAAGAGTTGGTTTTACACACACACACACACACACACACACACACACACACACACACACACACACACACACACACACACACACACACACACACACACACACACACACACGTCCATCGGTCTTGCTCCTGGCACCTCTCCTCACCATCCAAACCTAACAAGATACTATGGGCCTGATCCACTAAGACCCAAATACACCATTGGTCTCGCTCCTGGCACCCCTCCTCACCATCCAAACCTAACTACATACTAAGGGCCTGATCCACTAAGACCGGAATACACCATTGGTCTCACTCCTGGCACCTCTCCTCAGCATCCAAACCTAACTACATACTATGGGTCTGATCCACTAAGACCCGAATACACCATTGGTCTCACTCCTGGCACCTCTCCTCAGCATCCAAACCAAACAAGATACTATGGGCCTGATCCACTAAGATCCAATTACACCATTGGTCTTGGTCCTGGCACCTCTCCTCACCATCCAAACCTAACAAGATACTATGGGCCTGATCCACTAAGATCCAAATACACCATTGGTCTCACTCCTGGCACCCCTCCTCACCATCCAAACCAAACAAGATACTATAGGCCTGATCCACTAAGATCCAAATACACCATTGGTCTTGCTCCTGGCACCCCTCCTCACCATCCAAATCTAACTACATACTATGGGCCTGATCCACTAAGATCTAAATACACCACTGGTCTCGCTCCTGGCACCTCTCCTCACCATCCAAACCTAACAAGATACTATGGGCCTGATCCACTAAGATCCAAATACACCATTGGTCTCACTCCTGGCACCTCTCCTCACCATCCAAACCTAACTACATACCATGGGCCTGATCCACTAAGACCCGAATACACCATTGGTCTCGCTCCTGGCAACTTTCTTCACCATCCAAACCTAACTACATACTATGGGCCTGATCCACTAAGATCCAAATACACCATTGGTCTCGCTCCTGGCACCCCTCCTCACCATCCAAACCTAACAAGATACTATGGGCCTGATCCACTAAGATCCAAATACACCATTCATCTTGCTACTGGCACCCCTCCTCACCATCCAAACCTAACAAGATACTATAGGCCTGATCCACTAAGATCCAAATACACCATTAGTCTTGCTCCTGGCACCTCTCCTCACCATCCAAACCTAACTACATACTATGGGCCTGATCCACTAAGACCCGAGTACACAATTGGTCTCACTCCTGGCACCTCTGCTCACCATCCAAACCTAACAAGATACTATGGGCCTGATCCACTAAGATCCAAATACACCATCCATCTTGCTACTGGCACCTCTCCTCACCATCCAAACCTAACAAGATACTATGGGCCTGATCCACTAAGATCCAAATATACCATTGGTCTCGCTCCTGGCACCTCTCCTCACCATCCAAACCTAACAAGATACTATGGGCCTGATCCACTACGATCCAAATACACCATTGGTCTCGCTCTTGGCACCTCTCCTCACCATCCAAACCTAACAAGATACTATGGGCCTGATCCACTAAGACCCGAACACACCATTGGTCTCACTCCTGGCACCCCTCCTCACCATCCAAACCTAACTACATACTATGGGCCTGATCCACTAAGACCCGAATACACCATTGGTCTCACTCCTGGCACCTCTCCTCACCATCCAAACCTAACAAGATACTATGGGCCTGATCCACTAAGAACCGAATACACCATTGGTCTCACTCCTGGCACCTTTCCTCACCATCCAAACCTAACAAGATACTATGGGCCTGATCCACTAAGATCCAAATACACCATTGGTCTCGCTCCTGGCACCCCTCCTCACCATCCAAACCTAACAAGATACTGTGGGCCTGATCCACTAAGATCCAAATACACCATTGGTCTCGCTCCTGGCACCCCTCCTCACCATCCAAACCTAACTACATACTATGGGCCTGATCCACTAAGATCCAAATACACGATTGGTCTCGCTCCTGGCACCTCTCCTCACCATCCAAACCTAACAAGATACTATGGGCCTGATCCACTAAGATCCAAATACACCATTGGTCTCGCTCCTGACACCTCTCCTCACCATACAAACCTAACTACATACTATGGGCCTGATCCACTAAGATCCAAATACACCATTGGTCTCACTCCTTGCACCTCTCCTCACCATCCAAACCAAACAAGACACTATGGGTCTGATCCACTAAGATCCAAATACACCATTGGTCTCGCTCCTGGCACCCCTCCTCACCATCCAAACCTAACAAGATACTATGGGCCTGATCCACTAAGATCCAAATACACCATTCATCTTGCTACTGGCACCTCTCCTCACCATCCAAACCTAACAAGATACTATGGGCCTGATCCACTAAGATCCAAATACACCATTGGTCTCACTCCTGGCACCTTTCCTCACCATCCAAACCTAACAAGATACTATGGGCCTGATCCACTAAGATCCAAATACACCATTGGTCTCGCTCCTGGCACCCCTCCTCACCATCCAAACCTAACAAGATACTATGGGTCTGATCCACTAAGATCCAAATACACCATTCATCTTGCTACTGGCACCTCTCCTCACCATCCAAACCTAACAAGATACTATGGGCCTGATCCACTAAGATCCAAATACACCATTGGTCTCGCTCCTGGCACCCCTCCTCACCATCCAAACCTAACTACATACTATGGGCCTGATCCACTAAGACCCGAATACACCATTGGTCTCGCTCCTGGCACCTCTCCTCACCATCCAAACCTAACAAGATACTATGGGCCTGATCCATTAAGATCCAAATACACCATTCATCTTGCTACTGGCACCCCTCCTCACCATCCAAACCTAACAAGATACTATGGGCCTGATCCACTAAGATCCAAATACACCATTCATCTTGCTACTGGCACCTCTCCTCACCATCCAAACCTAACAAGATACTATGGGCCTGATCCACTAAGATCCAAATACACCATTGGTCTCACTCCTGGCACCTTTCCTCACCATCCAAACCTAACAAGATACTATGGGCCTGATCCACTAAGATCCAAATACACCATTCATCTTGCTACTGGCACCTCTCCTCACCATCCAAACCTAACAAGATACTATGGGCCTGATCCACTAAGATCCAAATACACCATTGGTCTCGCTCCTGGCACCCCTCCTCACCATCCAAACCTAACTACATACTATGGGCCTGATCCACTAAGACCCGAATACACCATTGGTCTCGCTCCTGGCACCTCTCCTCACCATCCAAACCTAACAAGATACTATGGGCCTGATCCATTAAGATCCAAATACACCATTCATCTTGCTACTGGCACCCCTCCTCACCATCCAAACCTAAAAAGATACTATGGGCCTGATCCACTAAGATCCAAATACACCATTGGTCTCGCTCCTGGCACCTCTCCTCACCATCCAAACCTAACAAGATACTATGGGCCTGATCCATTAAGATCCAAATACACCATTCATCTTGCTACTGGCACCCCTCCTCACCATCCAAACCTAACAAGATACTATGGGCTTGATCCACTAAGATCCAAATACACCATTGGTCTCGCTCCTGGCACCCCTCCTCACCATCCAAACCTAACAAGATACTATGGGCCTGATCCACTAAGATCCAAATACACCTTTCATCTTGCTACTGGCACCTCTCCTCACCATCCAAACCTAACAAGATACTATGGGCCTGATCCACTAAGATCCAAATACACCATTGGTCTCGCTCCTGGCACCCCTCCTCACCATCCAAACCTAACTACATACTATGGGCCTGATCCACTAAGACCCGAATACACCATTGGTCTCGCTCCTGGCACCTCTCCTCACCATCCAAACCTAACAAGATACTATGGGCCTGATCCATTAAGATCCAAATACACCATTGGTCTCGCTCCTGGCACCTCTCCTCACCATCCAAACCTAACAAGATACTATGGGCCTGATCCATTAAGATCCAAATACACCATTCATCTTGCTACTGGCACCTCTCCTCACCATCCAAACCTAACAAGATACTATGGGCGTGATCCACTAAGATCCAAATACACCATTGGTCTCACTCCTGGCACCTCTCCTCACCATCCAAACCTAACAAGATACTATGGGCCTGATCCACTAAGACCCGAATACACCACTGGTCTCGCTCCTGGCACCTCTCCTCACCATCCAAACCTAACAAGATACTATGGGCCTGATCCAATAAGATCCAAATACACCATTGGTCTCACTCCTGGCACCTCTCCTCACCATCCAAACCTAACTACATACCATGGGCCTGATCCACTAAGACCCGAATACACCAATGGTCTCGCTCCTGGCACCTTTCTTCACCATCCAAACCTAACTACATACTATGGGCCTGATCCACTAAGATCCAAATACACCATTGGTCTCGCTCCTGGCACCCCTCCTCACCATCCAAACCTAACAAGATACTATGGGCCTGATCCACTAAGATCCAAATACACCATTTATCTTGCTACTGGCACCCCTCCTCACCATCCAAACCTAACAAGATACTATAGGCCTGATCCACTAAGATCCAAATACACCATTAGTCTTGCTCCTGGCACCTCTCCTCACCATCCAAACCTAACTACATACTATGGGCCTGATCCACTAAGACCCGAGTACACAATTGGTCTCACTCCTGGCACCTCTCCTCACCATCCAAACCTAACAAGATACTATGGGCCTGATCCACTAAGATCCAAATACACCATCCATCTTGCTACTGGCACCTCTCCTCACCATCCAAACCTAACAAGATACTATGGGCCTGATCCACTAAGATCCAAATATACCATTGGTCTCGCTCCTGGCACCTCTCCTCACCATCCAAACCTAACAAGATACTATGGGCCTGATCCACTACGATCCAAATACACCATTGGTCTCGCTCTTGGCACCTCTCCTCACCATCCAAACCTAACAAGATACTATGGGCCTGATCCACTAAGACCCGAACACACCATTGGTCTCACTCCTGGCACCCCTCCTCACCATCCAAACCTAACTACATACTATGGGCCTGATCCACTAAGACCCGAATACACCATTGGTCTCACTCCTGGCACCTCTCCTCACCATCCAAACCTAACAAGATACTATGGGCCTGATCCACTAAGACCCGAATACACCATTGGTCTCACTCCTGGCACCTTTCCTCACCATCCAAACCTAACAAGATACTATGGGCCTGATCCACTAAGATCCAAATACACCATTGGTCTCGCTCCTGGCACCCCTCCTCACCATCCAAACCTAACAAGATACTATGGGCCTGATCCACTAAGATCCAAATACACCATTGGTCTCGCTCCTGGCACCCCTCCTCACCATCCAAACATAACTACCTACTATGGGCCTGATCCACTAAGATCCAAATACACGATTGGTCTCGCTCCTGGCACCTCTCCTCACCATCCAAACCTAACAAGATACTATGGGCCTGATCCACTAAGATCCAAATACACCATTGGTCTCGCTCCTGACACCTCTCCTCACCATACAAACCTAACTACATACTATGGGCCTGATCCACTAGGATCCAAATACACCATTGGTCTCACTCCTTGCACCTCTCCTCACCATCCAAACCAAACAAGACACTATGGGTCTGATCCACTAAGATCCAAATACACCATTGGTCTCGCTCCTGGCACCCCTCCTCACCATCCAAACCTAACAAGATACTATGGGCCTGATCCACTAAGATCCAAATACACCATTCATCTTGCTACTGGCACCTCTCCTCACCATCCAAACCTAACAAGATACTATGGGCCTGATCCACTAAGATCCAAATACACCATTGGTCTCACTCCTGGCACCTTTCCTCACCATCCAAACCTAACAAGATACTATGGGCCTGATCCACTAAGATCCAAATACACCATTGGTCTCGCTCCTGGCACCCCTCCTCACCATCCAAACCTAACAAGATACTATGGGTCTGATCCACTAAGATCCAAATACACCATTCATCTTGCTACTGGCACCTCTCCTCACCATCCAAACCTAACAAGATACTATGGGCCTGATCCACTAAGATCCAAATACACCATTGGTCTCGCTCCTGGCACCCCTCCTCACCATCCAAACCTAACTACATACTATGGGCCTGATCCACTAAGACCCGAATACACCATTGGTCTCGCTCCTGGAACCTCTCCTCACCATCCAAACCTAACAAGATACTATGGGCCTGATCCATTAAGATCCAAATACACCATTCATCTTGCTACTGGCACCCCTCCTCACCATCCAAACCTAAAAAGATACTATGGGCCTGATCCACTAAGATCCAAATACACCATTGGTCTCGCTCCTGGCACCTCTCCTCACCATCCAAACCTAACAAGTTACTATGGGCCTGATCCATTAAGATCCAAATACACCATTCATCTTGCTACTGGCACCCCTCCTCACCATCCAAACCTAACAAGATACTATGGGCCTGATCCACTAAGATCCAAATACACCATTCATCTTGCTACTGGCACCTCTCCTCACCATCCAAACCTAACAAGATACTATGGGCCTGATCCACTAAGATCCAAATACACCATTCATATTGCTACTGGCACCTCTCCTCACCATCCAAACCTAACAAGATACTATGGGCCTGATCCACTAAGATCCAAATACACGATTGGTCTCGCTCCTGGCACCTCTCCTCACCATCCAAACCTAACAAGATACTATGGGCCTGATCCACTAAGATCCAAATACACCATTGGTCTCGCTCCTGACACCTCTCCTCACCATACAAACCTAACTACATACTATGGGCCTGATCCACTAGGATCCAAATACACCATTGGTCTCACTCCTTGCACCTCTCCTCACCATCCAAACCAAACAAGACACTATGGGTCTGATCCACTAAGATCCAAATACACCATTGGTCTCGCTCCTGGCACCCCTCCTCACCATCCAAACCTAACAAGATACTATGGGCCTGATCCACTAAGATCCAAATACACCATTCATCTTGCTACTGGCACCTCTCCTCACCATCCAAACCTAACAAGATACTATGGGCCTGATCCACTAAGATCCAAATACACCATTGGTCTCACTCCTGGCACCTTTCCTCACCATCCAAACCTAACAAGATACTATGGGCCTGATCCACTAAGATCCAAATACACCATTGGTCTCGCTCCTGGCACCCCTCCTCACCATCCAAACCTAACAAGATACTATGGGTCTGATCCACTAAGATCCAAATACACCATTCATCTTGCTACTGGCACCTCTCCTCACCATCCAAACCTAACAAGATACTATGGGCCTGATCCACTAAGATCCAAATACACCATTGGTCTCGCTCCTGGCACCCCTCCTCACCATCCAAACCTAACTACATACTATGGGCCTGATCCACTAAGACCCGAATACACCATTGGTCTCGCTCCTGGAACCTCTCCTCACCATCCAAACCTAACAAGATACTATGGGCCTGATCCATTAAGATCCAAATACACCATTCATCTTGCTACTGGCACCCCTCCTCACCATCCAAACCTAAAAAGATACTATGGGCCTGATCCACTAAGATCCAAATACACCATTGGTCTCGCTCCTGGCACCTCTCCTCACCATCCAAACCTAACAAGTTACTATGGGCCTGATCCATTAAGATCCAAATACACCATTCATCTTGCTACTGGCACCCCTCCTCACCATCCAAACCTAACAAGATACTATGGGCCTGATCCACTAAGATCCAAATACACCATTCATCTTGCTACTGGCACCTCTCCTCACCATCCAAACCTAACAAGATACTATGGGCCTGATCCACTAAGATCCAAATACACCATTCATATTGCTACTGGCACCTCTCCTCACCATCCAAACCTAACAAGATACTATGGGCCTGATCCACTAAGATCCAAATACACCATTGGTCTCGCTCCTGGCACCCCTCCTCACCATCCAAACCTAACTACATACTATGGGCCTGATCCACTAAGACCCGAATACACCATTGGTCTCGCTCCTGGCACCTCTCCTCACCATCCAAACCTAACAAGATACTATGGGCCTGATCCATTAAGATCCAAATACACCATTCATCTTGCTACTGGCACCCCTCCTCACCATCCAAACCTGAAAAGATACTATGGGCCTGATCCACTAAGATCCAAATACACCATTGGTCTCGCTCCTGGCACCTCTCCTCACCATCCAAACCTAACAAGATACTATGGGCCTGATCCATTAAGATCCAAATACACCATTCATCTTGCTACTAGCACCCCTCCTCACCATCCAAACCTAACAAGATACTATGGGCCTGATCCACTAAGATCCAAATACACCATTGGTCTCGCCCCTGGCACCCCTCCTCACCATCCAAACCTAACAAGATACTATGGGCCTGATCCACTAAGATCCAAATACACCATTCATCTTGCTACTGGCACCTCTCCTCACCATCCAAACTTAACAAGATACTATGGGCCTGATCCACTAAGATCCAAATACACCATTGGTCTCGCTCCTGGCACCCCTCCTCACAATCCAAACCTAACTACATACTATGGGCCTGATCCACTAAGACCCGAATACACCATTGGTCTCGCTCCTGGCACCTCTCCTCACCATCCAAACCTAACAAGATACTATGGGCCTGATCCATTAAGATCCAAATACACCATTCATCTTGCTACTGGCACCCCTCCTCACCATCCAAACCTAAAAAGATACTAGGGGCCTGATCCACTAAGATCCAAATACACCATTGGTCTCGCTCCTGGCACCTCTCCTCACCATCCAAACCTAACAAGATACTATGGGCCTGATCCATTAAGATCCAAATACACCATTCATCTTGCTACTGGCACCTCTCCTCACCATCCAAACCTAACAAGATACTATGGGCCTGATCCACTAAGATCCAAATACACCATTGGTCTCACTCCTGGCACCTTTCCTCACCATCCAAACCTAACAAGATACTATGGGCCTGATCCACTAAGATCCAAATACACCATTGGTCTCGCTCCTGGCACCCCTCCTCACCATCCAAACCTAACAAGATACTATGGGCCTGATCCACTAAGATCCAAATACACCATTCATCTTGCTACTGGCACCTCTCCTCACCATCCAAACCTAACAAGATACTATGGGCCTGATCCACTAAGATCCAAATACACCATTGGTCTCGCTCCTGGCACCCCTCCTCACCATCCAAACCTAACTACATACTATGGGCCTGATCCACTAAGACCCGAATACACCATTGGTCTCGCTCCTGGCACCTTTCTTCACCATCCAAACCTAACTACATACTATGGGCCTGATCCACTAAGATCCAAATACACCATTGGTCTCGCTCCTGGCACCCCTCCTCACCATCCAAACCTAACAAGATACTATGGGCCTGATCCACTAAGATCCAAATACACCATTGGTCTCACTCCTGGCACCTTTCCTCACCATCCAAACCTAACAAGATACTATGGGCCTGATCCACTAAGATCCAAATACACCATTGGTCTCGCTCCTGGCACCCCTCCTCACCATCCAAACCTAACAAGATACTATGGGCCTGATCCACTAAGATCCAAATACACCATTCATCTTGCTACTGGCACCTCTCCTCACCATCCAAACCTAACAAGATACTATGGGCCTGATCCACTAAGATCCAAATACACCATTGGTCTCGCTCCTGGCACCCCTCCTCACCATCCAAACCTAACTACATACTATGGGCCTGATCCACTAAGACCCGAATACACCATTGGTCTCGCTCCTGGCACCTTTCTTCACCATCCAAACCTAACTACATACTATGGGCCTGATCCACTAAGATCCAAATACACCATTGGTCTCGCTCCTGGCACCCCTCCTCACCATCCAAACCTAACAAGATACTATGGGCCTGATCCACTAAGATCCAAATATACCATTGGTCTCGCTCCTGGCACCTCTCCTCACCATCCAAACCTAACAAGATACTATGGGCCTGATCCACTACGATCCAAATACACCATTGGTCTCGCTCCTGGCACCTCTCCTCACCATCCAAACCTAACAAGATACTATGGGCCTGATCCATTAAGATCCAAATACACCATTCATCTTGCTACTGGCACCCCTCCTCACCATCCAAACCTAACAAGATACTATGGGCCAATTATTTGTTCACTTTTGTCCTAGCCTCAGAGTCTGTACGCGCTCGACTGTCGAGGTTTGAACCTGGAATGAATGTGGAGTAACTCTGCTCTGCACTCACGCTGCCGTGACGCGCATGGCCGGCGATGAATGCTTAGCGGAGGAAAATCAAATGATGCATGGCGGGCGGGTGCCAACGGGCCAAACAAGCCGGAGTGATGCATGCTGGAACCTCATTTGCAAGACTGGGACAACACCCGGGGCTGGACGGCTCAGAGAGACGCTGGCAACACCCGAGCGTGTGCAAGGTGTTCTCACAGGAAAGTGCAGCCATCCAAGCCCGAGAGCAGTGAGATAGACCACGGTCCAGACACCCCACATTGGAATGCTAACTAACCTACATTTGGGAATAGAACTTACCCTGCAGCTAGTTTTTGAGTTTTTCATGTTTTGGGGTTTCATGTTGGAAACAGTTTAGGACCAAAAAACAAGAAAGGGTGTGCTATTGTTTGTGGTACGGCGCCATCTTTTGGATAAACCCACTCTGTTTAGAGCTTTTAACCCGGAATAAGAGTCTTCTGGCTTTCCATAACGTTTCTACACGTACAGATTCTTTATTAATAGTTCCAAATGACGTGTGTGAGTTTGACAATATAACTAAAACTATTCTTACTTACTAAAGTGTCCCATGTGTGATGTGTGTAGGAGTCTTTTCATGCACATTAATACATGCTCTCGTGATGTAATTAGCCAGTTAGCTTTAGCAAATGCGCTATACATTATTTTTGTATTATTTCACTTTCATAAACTCCTCAGTGAATTGAGCAAGACGTCAGCGTGGAGTTATCGAGTCCGTTTAGCTGATTGGAGAGCTAGCTTGCGCGGCTAGCGGCTCCGTGAGCTTGACTGACGTTTTGTTGGATCAGCTGTTTTGCTGCCTTGACACAATTAAGGTATGTAGATATATATTAAGTAAATATTTATGTGTAACTAAGTCATTTCAAAAGGTATATATCTGTTGTGGGTGTGGCTTATATACCAATGTGTTTTATAGTCAGGTAAATACGCTAAATTGTGCCCATTTATACACACCTTTACTACACCTGCACACCTTCCAAAGCACTTTACCGGATATATCACACACACACACACACACACACACACACACACACACACACACACACACACACACACACACACACACACACACACACACACACACACACACACACACACACACACACACACACACACCAAAAATTTACTCATTCATCCATTCACACACCCATTCCCAAACAGTCGCCCGTTCTCACACACACACATTTACCCATTCAAAAACAAACATTCACCCATTCACACACACACTACCCATTCACCCATTCACAAACATTCCAACATGCATATACACATTTACCCATTCACAGACGAACATTCACCCATTTACACACATTTACCCATTCGCAAACAGTCACCCATTCATCCATTCACACACACCCATTCAAACACACACACTCACCCATTCACTTTACCGGATATATCACACACACACACACACACACACACACACACACACACACACCAAAAATTTACTCATTCATCCATTCACACACCCATTCCCAAACAGTCGCCCGTTCTCACACACACACATTTACCCATTCAAAAACAAACATTCACCCATTCACACACACACTACCCATTCACCCATTCACAAACATTCCAACATGCATATACACATTTACCCATTCACAGACAAACATTCACCCATTTACACACATTTACCCATTCGCAAACAGTCACCCATTCACCCATTCACACACACCCATTCAAACACACACACTCACCCATTCACTTTACCGGATATATCACACACACACACACACACACACACACACACACACACACACACACACACACACACACACACACACAAACAAACATTCCAACACACCAAAAATGTACTCATTCATCCATTCACACACCCATTCCCAAACAGTCGCCCGTTCTCACACACACACATTTACCCATTCAAAAACAAACATTCACCCATTCACACACACACTACCCATTCACCCATTCACAAACATTCCAACATGCATTTACCCATTCACAGACAAACATTCACCCATTTACACACATTTACCCATTCGCAAACAGTCACCCATTCACACACATTCACCCATTCACACACACCCATTCAAACACACACTCTCACACATTCACCCATTCACTTTACCGGATATATCACACACACACACACACACACACACACACACACACACACACACACACACATTCACAAACATTCCAACACACCAAAAATGTACTCATTCATCCATTCACACACCCATTCCCAAACAGTCGCCCGTTCTCACAGACACACATTTACCCATTCGCAAACAGTCACCCATTCACACACATTCACCCATTCACACACACCCATTCAAACACACACTCTCACACATTCACCCATTCACTTTACCGGATATATCACACACACACACACACACACACACACACACACACACACACACACACACACACACACACACACACACACACACACACACATTCACAAACATTCCAACACACCAAAAATGTACTCATTCATCCATTCACACACCCATTCCCAAACAGTCACCTGTTCTCACAGACACACATTTACCCATTCAAAAACAAACATTCACCCATTTACACACACACACTACCCATTCACAAACATTCCAACATGCATATACACATTTACCCATTCACAGACAAACATTCACCCATTTACACACATTTACCCATTCGCAAACAGTCACCCATTCACACACATTCACCCATTCACACACACCCATTCAAACACACACACTCACACATTCCCCCATTCACACATTTCCCTATTCATACATACAGTCACACACACATTCGCCCCCCAAAAATTCACCCATTCACACACGCACACACATTGACATTCACCCATTCACACGCACATTGACACACTGATGGCTACCAGGCAAGGGGCTAACCGCCACCCATCAGGAGCAAGGGTGAAGTGTCTCATTCAAGGACACAACGGACGTGACCAGGTTTGTAGAAGCCGGGGTTCGAACCAGGAACCCTCAAGTTGCAAGGCCGCGGCGACTCTACCACATGAGCCCAGCGCCCACACACCAAAGTGATCTACTGTGAACATGACACAGCAGCACAGTATTTACCAGTGTGAACGTTTCACATTGCCATGATGACTCATGTTGGAAGCCATTTCTTCAGCGTATTGAGAAGGAAATAGGCACTGACACTACCCATATCCATCCATTTTCTACCGCTTGCCCATATCCACAAATATATGTCATCCAGTTAGTTGGACGACACATGCTAACATTGTTTACGAGCTTTGTCAGACAAGATCATAGACTGTATCGGACAATATAGTTGACATACCAAATGTCCGTTCCCATTTATTACAAATCGCAAGAAAAGGTAAATAAATGCCTGACTTACCCATCGAGGGAGGAAATGAGCAAGTTTGGCGTCCGATGAAAAAATATTTCAAAGGCATCCCCGATACAAATCTTGTTTTGGTTCCTGGCTTTGTCATGAATAAGTTAAGAATGGTAACTTTTAGACGAACTAAGAAGGTGTGACATGTTTAGTAACTTTACCAGTGGCAGTAGTCAAGATAAGCAACAACAACTTAATGTGTGTAGCAAAATAAAACTGCCAGCCAGAGTGTGTTGAGAAGCAGGAATAAAAAAAAACTCTGATTAGGAGTGGGTGAGCGTCCCCACCACTAATCAGAGGCAGGTGACAATAATCAGCAGCCATGGCAACCAAGAAAAACACTTGGGTGCTGAAAACACAACTAAATCAACAACCAAGGCAATACAAAACTAACGAAACAAAATATTATAATATAAATGACAATATCTCATGACAACGTTCTTTGATTGGAAAAAAAAATTTTGGTTCACGTATTTTATGTGAGGAATAAACACTGAGAGAATTAACATGGACTGGACTCTCACACTATTATGTTATATCCACTATGGACTGGACTCTCACTATTATGTTAGATCCACTATGGACTGGACTCTCACTATTATGTTAAATCCACTATGGACTGGACTCTCACTATTATGTTAGATCCACTATGGACTGGACTCACACTATTATGTTAGATCCACTACGGACTGGACTCTCACACTATTATGTTAGATCCACTATGGACTGTACTCTCACACTATTATGTTAGATCCACTATGGACTGGACTCTCACTATTATGTTAGATCCACTATGGACTGGACTCTCACATTATTATGTTAGATCCACTATGGACTGGACTCTCACAATATCATGTTAGATCCACTATGGACTGGACTCTCACACTATTATGTTAGATCCACTATGGACTGGACTCTCACACTATTTTGTTAGGTCCACTATGGACAGGACTCTCACACTATTATGTTAGATCCACTATGGACTGGACTCTCACACTATTATATTAGATCCACTATGGACTGGACTCTCTCACTATTATGTTAGATCCACTATGGACTGGACTCTCACACTATTATGTTAGATCCACTATGGACTGGAGTCTCACTATTATGTTAGATCCACAATGGACTGGACTCTGACTATTATGTTAGATCCACTATGGACTGGACTCTCACACCATTATGTTAGATCCACTATGGATTGGACTCTCACACTATTATGTTAGATCCACTATGGACTGGAGTCTCACTATTATGTTAGATCCACAATGGACTGGACTCTGACTATTATGTTAGATCCACTATGGACTGGATTCTCACTATTATGTTAGATCCACTATGGACTGGATTCTCACACCATTATGTTAGATCCACTATGGACTGGACTCTCACACTATTATGTTAGATCCACTATGGACTGGACTCTCACACTATTATGTTAGATCCACTATGGACTGGACTCTCTCACTATTATGTTAGATCCACTATGGACTGGACTCTCACACTATTATGTTAGATCAACTATGAACTGTACTCTCACTATTATGTTAGATCCACTATGGACTGGACTCTCACAATTATGTTAGATCCACTATGGACTGGACTCTCTCACTATTATGTTAGATCCACTATGGACTGGATTCTCACACCATTATGTTAGATCCACTATGGACTGGACTCTCACACTATTATGTTAGATCCACTATGGACTGGACTCTCACACTATTATGTTAGATCCACTATGGACTGGACTCTCTCACTATTATGTTAGATCCACTATGGACTGGACTCTCTCACTATTATGTTAGATCCACTATGGACTGGATTCTCACACCATTATGTTAGATCCACTATGGACTGGACTCTCACACTATTATGTTAGATCCACTATGGACTGGACTCTCACACTATTATGTTAGATCCACTATGGACTGGACTCTCTCACTATTATGTTAGATCCACTATGGACTGGACTCTCACACTATTATGTTAGATCAACTATGAACTGGACTCTCACACTATTATGTTAGATCCACTATGGACTGGACTCTCACTATTATGTTAGATCCACTATGGACTGGACTCTCACTATTATGTCAG
This sequence comes from Nerophis ophidion, assembly GCF_033978795.1. Taxonomy (NCBI): domain Eukaryota; kingdom Metazoa; phylum Chordata; class Actinopteri; order Syngnathiformes; family Syngnathidae; genus Nerophis; species Nerophis ophidion. Next base: position 6,936,274 of record NC_084614.1, read on the forward strand.
ATCCACTATGGATTGGACTCTCACACTAATATGTTAGATCCTCTATGGACTGGACTCTCACACTATTATGTTAGATCCACTATGGACTGGACTCTCACTATTATGTTAGATCCACTATGGACTGGACTCTCACTATTATGTTAGATCCACTATGGACTGGACTCTCACACTATTATGTTAGATCCACTATGGACTGGACTTTCACACTATTATGTTAGATCCACTATGGACTGGACTCTCTCACTATTATGTTAGATCCACTATGGACTGGACTCTCATACTATTATGTTAGATCAACTATGAACTGGACTCTCACACTATTATGTTAGATCCACTATGGACTGGACTCTCACTATTATGTTAGATCCACTATGGACTGGACTCTCACTATTATGTCAGATCCACTATGGATTGGACTCTCACACTAATATGTTAGATCCTCTATGGACTGGACTCTCACACTATTATGTTAGATCCACTATGGACTGGACTCTCACTATTATGTTAGATCCACTATGGACTGGACTCTCACTATTATGTTAGATCCACTATGGACTGGACTCTCACACTATTATGTTAGATCCACTATGGACTGGACTCTCACTATTAATGTTAGATCCTGTCATTGAAATCCAGTTCTAACCAGACGGTAGATTTATCTCCACTTGTGTGGTCCAACTGGTCCTGCATTAGAATGCAGGACCAGAGTCCAGCTCCAGTGGATCCAGACTGGGCCGTGGCCCCCATGGTGATTCATGGACTCCGGCACAGAACTCCTCTCAGCATCTGGGGTTGTTCTTTGAAAATAAATGACTTGCAATCGGCTCATTAGACCAACTATTCCCAGCTGGGTTTAGAGACTCTCATCTGGACTTCAAACCCCTGGATTTCACCCCCTTTGGCAAATTCACATTTTTTTCTCCACAACACCCGGGAGCAGGGAAGTAGTCAGCTTGTGTAAATGCTAAATAAAAAGAGAATACAACAAATCCTTTTTTTTAACTTATATTCAATTGAAAAGACAAGATATTTCATCTTCACACTGGAACTTGTTTCAAAAAGCTGGCACGAGTTGCAAAAAAGAGCGAGGAAGTTGAGGAATGCTCATCAAAGACTTATTTGGAACATGCCACAGGTGAACACGCTAATTGGGAACAGGTGGGTGCCATGATTGGCTATAAAAGCCGCTTCCATGAAATGCTCACTCGTTCACAAACAAGAACGGGGCGAGGGTTACCCCTTTGTCAACAGTTTAACAACATTTCTCAACAAGGAATTTAGGGATTTCACCATCCACGCTCCGTAATATCATCAAAAGGTTCGGAGAATGTGGAGCAATCACAGCACGTAAGCCATCATATTACACACCAGGCATCAAAAAGCCACATCGGCGTGTAAAGGATATCACCACATGGGCTCAGGAACACTTCAGAAAACCTCTGTCAGTAACCGCAGTCGGTCGCTACATCTGTCAGTGCGAGTTAAAACTCTGCTATGCCAAAGCCACAGCCATTTATCAACAACACCCAGAAACGCTTCCAGCTTCCGGATTACTGGGGGAAAAAAATAAAAATGAAATATCTTGTCTTTGCAGTCTATTCAATCGAATATACGTTGAACAATATTTGTTGTGTTCTCTTCTTATTTAGCGTTTACACAAGCTGACTACTTCCCTGCTTGTGGGGGGTGTGTACTATTTGAACAGTCACCTTCACACTCCTTCAGGCCTGGGCCAATCAGTGGCCACGATACTGCACAGCACGCTCCCCATTGGTCTGCTGACCTCTGGTGGCCAACAATAATACTGAGGTGTTGACCTTCTAACTTCCTTTAGTCCTTTTTCATGCTTGAACGCCAAACTTATATGTTTTTCAAAATAAATGTGTCCGATACGTCCTATTACCATTATCCATCCATCCATTCCCTACCGCTTATTCCCTTACCGCCATTATTATCTACAAAAACGGTCAACTTTGCGTCAGTCCATCTTAGACTTACAGATGTAGCGACCGACTGTAGTTGCTGACAGTGGTTTTATGAAGTGTTCCTGAGCCCATGTGGTGATATCCTTTACACACTGATGTCAGTTTTGGGAATATCATGGCTGACATGCAGTGATTTCTCCAGATTCTCTCAACCTTTTGATGATATTACGGAGCCTGGATGGTGAAATCCCTAACTTCGTTGCAAAATGTTGTTCTTAAACAATTTGCTCTTGCATTTGTTGACAAAGCGGTGACCCCTAACCCTGTCCTTGTTTGTGAACGAGTGAGCTGCTTTTCTAGCCAATCATGGCACCCACCTGTTCCCAATTAGCCTGTTCACCTGTGGCATGTTCTAAATTGTCAAGCTTACTGCCAGGTTTGTTCTCCCAGGATGCAAAACGGGACTGTTCTGGACAAGGCTTGCAGGTAGGAACATGCTTTAATAATCAATTAATCCGACATGTCAGAAATGACAGGAACCAAAACAAATGGGAAGCGTGCCGTTCCCAACGAGAGGCTAAAGAACAACGGCGGGAATCGAACACCAAAGGTGCTTGATCAGAGCCAGGTGAGTGAAAATCATTTGCAACCAAAACAAAAAACAGGAACTAAAGGAGTCTAAAACTAACAGGATCATGAAAACAAATAAGTCTTTGTCGAGCATTCCTTTAAAGGGGAACATTATCACAATTTAAAAAAGGGTTAAAAACAATAAAAATCAGTTCCCAGTGGCTTGTTTTATTTTTGGAATTTTTCTTCAAAATTTTACCGGTCCCGGAATATCCCTAAAAAAAAGCTTTAAAGTTCTTGATTTTCGCTATTTGCGATGCGACAGCAAGATATAGCGACATTAGCTCGGATTCAGACTCGGATTTCAGCGGCTTAAGCGATTCAACAGATTACGCAGATTTCGCATCTTGTGACACTGGAGCAACTTAAATCCGTCGATTGGTAAGTGTTTGTTTCGCATTAAATGTGGGTACCTAATTTCAAATGTACATAGAGCTAGCGTAAATAGCATGTTGGCATCGATTAGCGTAGCATTTTAGCATCGATTAGCGTAGCATGCTAGCATCGATTAGCTGGCAGTCATGCCGCGACCAAATATGTCTGGTTAGCACGGAAAGTCAACAACATCAACAAAACTCACCTTTGTGATTTGGTTGACTTAATGGTTGCAAATGCACCTGCAGGTTATCCATACATCTCTGTGCCATGTCTGTCTTAGCATCGCCGGTACAATGCGCGGACCAAACGATCAGGACTTTCGCATCTTGTGACACTGGAGCAACTTAAATCCGTCGATTGGTAAGTGTTTGTTTCGCATTAAATGTGGGTATGTAGTTTCAAATGTACATAGAGCTAGCGTAAATAACATGTTGGCATCGATGAGCATAGCATTTTAGCATCGATTAGCGTAGCATGCTAGCATCGATTAGTTGGCAGTCATGCCGCGACCAAATATGTCTGATTAGCACATAAGTCAACAACATCAACAAAACTCACCTTTGTGATTTGGTTGACTTAATCGTTGCAAATGCATCTGCAGGTTATCCATACATCTCTGTGCCATGTCTGTCATCGCCGGCAGACACTCTGGTACATTCAATGGGGGTCTGGCGGCAGATTTCTTGCCAGTGGTGCAACTTGAATCCCTCCCTGTTAGTGTTAGGCATGATGTCTCCAAGGTTCCAAAAAATAGTCGAAATAACGGAAGATAACAGACCCGGTGTTTGTAATGTGAAAATGAAAATGGCGGGTGTGTTACCTCGGTGACGTCACGTTCTGACGTCATCGCTAAAAGAGCGATAAACAGAAAGGCGTTTAATTCGCCAAATTTCACCCATTTAGAGTTCAAAAATCGGTTGAAAAAATACATGGTCTTTTTTCTGCAACATCAAGGTATATATTGACGCTTGCATAGGTTTGGTGATAATGTTCCCCTTTAAACTTTCTCGCGCTTTTTTGCCACTTGTGCCAGCTTTTTTTTGTTTTTTTAAAACACACATCGCAGGCATCCAATTCCAAATGAGCTAATATTTGCCCAAAAAAATAACAAAGGTGAAATATATTTATTTTGCAGTCTTTTCAATTGAATATAAAAAGGATTTGTTGTATTTTCTTTTTATTTACCATTGAAACAACGTGACAAAGCCACAGCCATCTATCAACAACACCCAGAAACGCTTCCGGCTTCCTGGCAAAATAAAAATAAAAATGTTTAATATCTTGTCTTTGCAGTCTATTCAATTGAATATAAGTTGAAAAGGATTTGTCGTATTTTCTTTTTATTTACCATTCACACAATGTGACAAAGCCACTGCCATTTATCAACAACACCCAGAAACGCTTCAAGCTTCCTGGCAAAATAAAAAAAAAACATTTTAATATCTTGTCTTTGCAGTCTATTCAATTGAATATAAGTTGCAAAGGATTTGTTGCATTTTCTTTTTATTTACCATTCAAACAACGTGACAAAGCCACAGCCATTTATCAACAACACCCAAAAACGCTTCTAGCTTCTTGGCAAAACAAAAATAAAACATTTTAATATCTTGTCTTTGCAGTCTATTCAATTGAATATAAGTTGAAAAGGATTTGTTGTATTTTCTTTTTATTTACCATTCACACAACGTGACAAAGCCACAGCCATTTATCAACAACACCCAGAAACGTTTCCGGCTTCTTGGCAAAATAAAAAATAAAAAAATTAAATATCTTGTCTTCGGAGTCTATTCAATTGAATATAAGTTGAAAATGATTTGTTGCAGTTTCTTTTTATTTACCATTCAAACAACGTGACAAAGCCACAGCCATTTATCAACAACACCCAGAAACGCTTCCGGCTACCTGGCAAAATAAAAAATAAAAATTTTAATATCTTGTCTTTGCAGTCTATTCAATTGAATATAAGTTGAAAAGGATTTGTGGCATTTTCTTTTTATTTACCATTCACACAACGTGACAAAGCCACAGCCATTTATCAACAACACCCAGAAACGCTTCTGGCTTCTTGGCAAAATAAAAATAAAAATGTTTAATATCTTGTCTTTGCAGTCTATTCAATTGAATATAAGTTGAAAAGGATTTGTTGCATTTTCTTTTTATTTACCATTCGCACAACGTGACAAAGCCACAGCCATTTATCAACAACACCCAGAAACGCTTCTGGCTTCTTGGCAAAATAAAAAATAAAAAAATTAAATAGCTTGTCTTCGGAGACTATTCAATTGAATATAAGTTGAAAAGGATTTGTTGCATTTTCTTTTTATTTACCATTCACACAACGTGACAAAGCCACAGCCTTTTATCAACAACACTCAGAAACACTTCCGGCTTCCTGGCAAAATAAAAAAAAAAAATGTTTAATATCTTGTCTTTGCAGTCTATTCAATTGAATATAAGTTGAAAAGGATTTGTTGCATTTTCTTGTTATTTACCATTCAAACAACGTGACAAAGCCACAACCATTTATCAACAACACCCAGAAACGCTTCCGGTTTCTTGGCAAAATAAAGACAAAAAATTGTAATATCTTGTCTTTGCAGTCTATTCAATTGAATATAAGTTGAAAAGGATTTGTTGCATTTTCTTTTTATTTACCATTCAAACAACGTGACAAAGCCACAGCCATCTATCAACAACACCCAGAAACGCTTCCGGCTTCCTGGCAAAATAAAAAAAAAAAAATGTAATATCTTGTCTTTGCAGTCTATTCAATTGAATATAAGTTGAAAAGGATTTGTTGCATTTTCTTTTTATTTACCATTCACACAACGTGACAAAGCCACAGCCATTTATCAACAACACCCAGAAACGCTTCTGGCTTCTTGGCAAAATAAAAATAAAAATGTTTAATATCTTGTCTTTGCAGTCTATTCAATTGAATATAAGTTGAAAATGATTTGTTGCATTTTCTTTTTATTTACCATTCGCACAACGTGACAAAGCCACAGCCATTTATCAACAACACCCAGAATCGCTTCTGGCTTCTTGGCAAAATAAAAAATAAAAAAATTAAATAGCTTGTCTTCGGAGTCTATTCAATTGAATATAAGTTGAAAGGGATTTGTTGCATTTTCTTTTTATTTACCATTCACACAACGTGACAAAGCCACAGCCTTTTATCAACAACACTCAGAAACGCTTCCGGCTTCCTGGCAAAATAAAAATAAAAAATGTTTAATATCTTGTCTTTGCAGTCTATTCAATTGAATATAAGTTGAAAAGGATTTGTTGCATTTTCTTGTTATTTACCATTCAAACAACGTGACAAAGCCACAGCCATTTATCAACAACACCCAGAAACGCTTCCGGTTTCTTGGCAAAATAAAGACAAAAAATTGTAATATCTTGTCTTTGCAGTCTATTCAATTGAATATAAGTTGAAAAGGATTTGTTGCATTTTCTTTTTATTTACCATTCAAACAACGTGACAAAGCCACAGCCATTTATCAACAACACTCAGAAACGCTTCCGGCTTCCTGGCAAAATAAAAATAAAAAAATTTAATATCTTGTCTTTGTAGTCTATTCAATTGAATATAAGTTGAAAAGGATTTGTTGTATTTTCTTTTTATTTACCATTCACACAACGTGACAAAGCCACAACAACACCCAGAAACGCTTCCGGCTTCTTGGCAAAATAAAAATAAAAAAAATTAAATATTTTGTCTTTGCAGTCTATTCAATTGAATATAAGTTGAAAAGGATTTGTTGCATTTTCGTTTTATTTACCATTCACACAACGTGACAAAGCCACAGCCATTGATCAACAACACCCAGAAACGCTTCTGGCTTCTTGGCAAAATAAAAATAAAAAATTGTAATATCTTGTCTTTGCAGTATATTCAATTGAATATAAGTTGAAAAGGATTTGTTGCATTTTCTTTTTATTTACCATTCAAACAACGTGACAAAGCCACAGCCATTTATCAACAACACCCAGAAACGCTTCCGGCTTCCTGGCAAAATAAAAATAAATTTTTTTAATACCTTGTCTTTGCAGTCTATTAAATTAAATATAAGTTGAAAAGGATTTGTTGCATTGTCTTTTTATTTACCATTCAAACAACGTGACAAACCCACAGCCATTTATCAACAACACCCAGAAACGCTTCCGGCTTCCTGGCAAAGTAAAAATAGAACATTTTAATATCTTGTCTTTGCAGTCTATTCAATTGAATATAAGTTGCAAAGGATTTGTTGCATTTTCTTTTTATTTACCATTCAAACAACGTGACAAAGCCACAGCCATTTATCAACAACACCCAAAAACGCTTCTAGCTTCTTGGCAAAACAAAAATAAAACATTTTAATATCTTGTCTTTGCAGTCTATTCAATTGAATATAAGTTGAAAAGGATTTGTTGTATTTTCTTTTTATTTACCATTCACACAACGTGACAAAGCCACAGCCATTTATCAACAACACCCAGAAACGTTTCCGGCTTCTTGGCAAAATAAAAAATAAAAAAATTAAATATCTTGTCTTCGGAGTCTATTCAATTGAATATAAGTTGAAAATGATTTGTTGCAGTTTCTTTTTATTTACCATTCAAACAACGTGACAAAGCCACAGCCATTTATCAACAACACCCAGAAACGCTTCCGGCTACCTGGCAAAATAAAAAATAAAAATTTTAATATCTTGTCTTTGCAGTCTATTCAATTGAATATAAGTTGAAAAGGATTTGTGGCATTTTCTTTTTATTTACCATTCACACAACGTGACAAAGCCACAGCCATTTATCAACAACACCCAGAAACGCTTCTGGCTTCTTGGCAAAATAAAAATAAAAATGTTTAATATCTTGTCTTTGCAGTCTATTCAATTGAATATAAGTTGAAAAGGATTTGTTGCATTTTCTTTTTATTTACCATTCGCACAACGTGACAAAGCCACAGCCATTTATCAACAACACCCAGAAACGCTTCTGGCTTCTTGGCAAAATAAAAAATAAAAAAAATTAAATAGCTTGTCTTCGGAGTCTATTCAATTGAATATAAGTTGAAAAGGATTTGTTGCATTTTCTTTTTATTTACCATTCACACAACGTGACAAAGCCACAGCCTTTTATCAACAACACTCAGAAACACTTCCGGCTTCCTGGCAAAATAAAAAAAAAAAATGTTTAATATCTTGTCTTTGCAGTCTATTCAATTGAATATAAGTTGAAAAGGATTTGTTGCATTTTCTTGTTATTTACCATTCAAACAACGTGACAAAGCCACAACCATTTATCAACAACACCCAGAAACGCTTCCGGTTTCTTGGCAAAATAAAGACAAAAAATTGTAATATCTTGTCTTTGCAGTCTATTCAATTGAATATAAGTTGAAAAGGATTTGTTGCATTTTCTTTTTATTTACCATTCAAACAACGTGACAAAGCCACAGCCATCTATCAACAACACCCAGAAACGCTTCCGGCTTCCTGGCAAAATAAAAATAAAAAAATGTAATATCTTGTCTTTGCAGTCTATTCAATTGAATATAAGTTGAAAAGGATTTGTTGCATTTTCTTTTTATTTACCATTCACACAACGTGACAAAGCCACAGCCATTTATCAACAACACCCAGAAACGCTTCTGGCTTCTTGGCAAAATAAAAATAAAAATGTTTAATATCTTGTCTTTGCAGTCTATTCAATTGAATATAAGTTGAAAATGATTTGTTGCATTTTCTTTTTATTTACCATTCGCACAACGTGACAAAGCCACAGCCATTTATCAACAACACCCAGAATCGCTTCTGGCTTCTTGGCAAAATAAAAAATAAAAAAATTAAATAGCTTGTCTTCGGAGTCTATTCAATTGAATATAAGTTGAAAGGGATTTGTTGCATTTTCTTTTTATTTACCATTCACACAACGTGACAAAGCCACAGCCTTTTATCAACAACACTCAGAAACGCTTCCGGCTTCCTGGCAAAATAAAAATAAAAAATGTTTAATATCTTGTCTTTGCAGTCTATTCAATTGAATATAAGTTGAAAAGGATTTGTTGCATTTTCTTGTTATTTACCATTCAAACAACGTGACAAAGCCACAGCCATTTATCAACAACACCCAGAAACGCTTCCGGTTTCTTGGCAAAATAAAGACAAAAAATTGTAATATCTTGTCTTTGCAGTCTATTCAATTGAATATAAGTTGAAAAGGATTTGTTGCATTTTCTTTTTATTTACCATTCAAACAACGTGACAAAGCCACAGCCATCTATCAACAACACTCAGAAACGCTTCCGGCTTCCTGGCAAAATAAAAATAACAAAATTTAATATCTTGTCTTTGTAGTCTATTCAATTGAATATAAGTTGAAAAGGATTTGTTGTATTTTCTTTTTATTTACCATTCACACAACGTGACAAAGCCACAGCCTTTTATCAACAACACTCAGAAACGCTTCCGGCTTCCTGGCAAAATAAAAATAAAAAATGTTTAATATCTTGTCTTTGCAGTCTATTCAATTGAATATAAGTTGAAAAGGATTTGTTGCATTTTCTTGTTATTTACCATTCAAACAACGTGACAAAGCCACAGCCATTTATCAACAACACCCGGAAACGCTTCTGGCTTCTTGGCAAAATAAAAAAATAAAAAATTAAATATCTTGTCTTCGGAGTCCATTCAATTGAATATAAGTTGAAAATGATTTGTCGTCTTCTCTTTTTATTTAGCATTTACACAAACTGACTACTTGACTGCGTGATAAAAAAAAAATCCGAGCAGGCAAAAAAAATGTGGAGCAGCATGCGTTTGAGGATTTCCTGGCTGGATGGTGACGAGAACTGATTGGTGTCCGTGTTTTATTGAGGAATGAATTTGTTCTCAAGTCTCGTCCAATTAATTAAGACTCCGCCCACCACGTCTCTCAGTTGACTTGACATCTCAGCGCTGACAGACTTTAACGTCTCATTCGCTTCTTATCACTTTTTTTTTTTTTTAGAAAAAGCAATTTCAAGGCAATTTTCTTCCTCCTTCTCTTTTTTTTTTTGCCTTCCACCCCTTTTTTTCACCCCGGCACTCCCGCCTTCCGGACGGCGGCCGACTAATCAGCGGACTAAACGGTCGGCGTGCGACATAAAGCGTACAGAGAGTCGGCCACTTCTTTATTTAAGCCGCTTTTTTTTTTCAAGCGGAGTCTGCTGTCGACTTTTCTCTACTTTGACACTTGCCTTGAACTACAAAACGGGAACCGAGCCCTAATCCCAAATCCTAAATCCTAATCCTCGGCTGCTGACTCGGCACGACAATGGCCGGCCGGAATGACTTCTCCGACCAAAATAGTCTGCAGCTCAAAATGCTTGAGGGGGCGGGGGGGCTGGCGCCCCAAAACCAGAACCAGACCCTGGCACAGAGACCCCCTCCCCTTTCAAAAACCTCAACCATGACAGAATGTAGTGTGAATGTTCAAATGGAACTTCCTGGAAATTTTGGTACGGTCTTGGGTCAGAGCGTGGTGCAGGACTGTACAAAGTTGCCATGTGTCTCCCCAGATCTGAGTCCAATTTTGATTCTGTCTCTGTTTGACTCCTTGCCTTTGGTCTTGTTTAATAAATGTCATCAGTGTTTGAACCTGACAACAGTTGAAGTGGGTTGAAAAATATAGACGGACGCACTAAAAAAGGTTGGAAACAAGAGTAGAAAAAGAACAGGAATTCTTGGAAATGTGTTAAACTTTGAAAAACTATAGTTTGAAAGTCCAGGATGAGTGGAATGTGTTGATGTTGGAATGCTTTCAATAGCTTGAAAAATGTGGGGATTTTGCAACTTGGAAAAAATGTCCTATTTATTTCTATGAGAACTTCCTGGAAATTTTTGGAAAAGCAGGATTTTTTGGGGAAAATGATTCATATCACGAATGAGCAGAATTGGTTGGTGTTGGAATCGTTTAAATGGGTCAAGAAATGTTGAAGTAGTTGCTGTTTTTGAATTGAAAAATAATAATATGACATTTTGGGAAAACTGGGAATTTTTGAATTTCTTAAACCCACTTGTTTGTTTTTTTGGGTTGTCTTAACTAAGAAAAAGTTTAGACAGTGGAACAGTTGATGAAGGAGTCATTGTTGTGATCCACTTCCTGGATCACATTTTGATTTCGGTTTTTGTGTCCTTTTGTGTTTTCTGTTTGTTTTGGAACTCTTCTGGTTCCTATTTTTGCACTTCCTTATTTATCTTGTCTCCATGGTTTCTGATTTGTTTCAGTTGCTCTTGTTTTTGAGGCGCACCTGGGGTTACTTATTACTGCTCTTATTTAAGCCTGCCTTCTCCCTTTATTCGTTCTTGATCCTTTGTTTGCGGTAAGCAACTTTCACGTGGACAATTTCCTTCTTCTTGTCTCCGTGCTAACTTTCACCTTAGCTTCCCGTGCGCTCGGCACCTTGACTTTGGACTCTCGACTCAATGCTAAGTTTAGCTTTAGCTTCCCGTGCGTCGGCACACTTTTCGTTCGTTGATTTTTGTCTGTTTTGTACCAATATTCTCTTTTTTTGTATCAAAATCAAGCCCTTACCTGCTAGTCCTGTCCGATTGGTCTTTTTGCATCCTGGGGTGGAGAAAAGGCGCATCACAATGCACTTCGCACGACTCAGTCATCGCACTAAAAAAGTTTGGAAACAAGATGGGATAAAAAACGGGAATTCCTGGAAATGTGTTGAACGTGGAAAAAGGGTAGTTAGAAAGTCCAGGATGAGTGGAATGTGTTGATGTTGGAATGCTTTCAATAGCTTGAAAAATGTGCAAATTGTGCAACTTGGAAACATGTCCCATTTATTTCAAATGGAACTTCCTGGAAATTTTGGTACGATCTTGGGTCAGAGCGTGGTGCAGGACTGTACAAAGTGTACAGTTGCCATGTGTCTCCCCAGATCTGAGTCCAAATTTGATTCTGTCTCTGTTTGATTCCTTGCCTTTGGTCTTGTTTAATAGATGTCATCAGTGTTTGAACCTGACAACAGTTGAAGTGGGTTGAAAAATGTGGAAAGAGTCATCAGACTAGAAAGGTTTGGAAATAAGGTAAAAAAAAACAGGAATTCCTGAAAATGTGTTGAACGTGGAAAAAGGGTAGTTAGAATGTCCAGGATGAGTGGAATGTGTTGATGTTGGAATGCTTTCAATAGCTTGAAAAATGTGGGAATTGTGCAACTTGGAAAAATGTCCCATTTATTTCAAATGGAACTTCCTGGAAATTTTGGTACGATCTTGGGTCAGAGCGTGGTGCAGAACTGTACAAAGTGTACAGTTGCCATGTGTCTCCCCAGATCTGAGTCCAAATTTGATTCTGTCTCTGTTTGATTCCTTGCCTTTGGTCTTGTTTAATAGATGTCATCAGTGTTTGAACCTGACAACAGTTGGAGTGGGTTGAAAAATATGGAAAGAGTCATCAGACTAGAAAGGTTTGGAAATAAGGTAAAAAAAACAGGAATTCCTGAAAATGTGTTGAACGTGGAAAAAGGGTAGTTAAAAAGTCCAGGATGAGTGGAATGTGTTGATGTTGGAATGCTTTCAGTAGCTTGAAAAATGTGGGAATTGTACAACTTGGAAAAAATGTCCCATTTATTTCTATGAGAACTTCCTGGAAATTTTGGGAAAAGCGGGATTTTTTTTTTGTAAATGTCCTGAATTATCGGAATTGGTTGGTGTTGGAATTGTTTAAATGGGGGGGGAGTGGGTGTGTGTGGGGGGGGGGGGCAGTCAAATAAAGAGGGAGGAGTATGATCTTGGATCAGAGCGTGGTGCAGGACTGTACAAAGTTGCCATGTGTCTCCCCAGATCTGAGTCCAAATTTGATTCTGTCTCTGTTTGATTCCTTGCCTTTGGTCTTGTTTAATAGATGTCATCAATTAGTGTCATGGATGAGCAGAATTGGTTGGTGTTGGAATTGTTTAAATGCGTCAAGAAATGTTGAAGTAGTTGCTGTTTTTGAATTGAAAAATAGTATGACAGAATTTTGGAAAAACTGGGAATTTTTCCAAGTTCTTAAACCAATTCTGTTTTTTTTGTCCTGACTAAGAGGAATGTTTAGACAGTGGAACAGTTGAAGTGGGGTGAAAAATGTGGAAGGAGTCATTATCAGTTTGGAAACAAGGTAAAAAAAAACAGGAATTCCTGGAAATTTATTGAAACATTTAAAAACGGTTGTTTGAATGTCCAGAATGGTTTGAATAGTTTGAAAAATGTGGGAGTTGTGGATGTTTGAAAAAAATGTATAATTCATTTTGAACGGGTAAAATATCCCAAAAAACTGGGAATTCAAGGAAATCCTGGAATTTTGGGGGGGATTTATTTAGGTAGAGCAAGCAATTCCTGAAGAGACTGAATATTTTGAAGTTGGAAGAGTTTGAATCGGATTAAAGAATGTAGGAGTTGTCAAACTTTGAAAAATGTCCCATTTATTTAAATGGGAACGTCCTGGAAATTTTGGGAAAAGCCGGATTTTTTTGAAAAATGGTTATTAGCACGAATGTCCTGAATGAGATGAGTTGGTTGATGTTGGAATTGTTTAAATTGGTCAAGAGATGTTGAAGTAGTAACAGTTTTTTAATTGAAAAAATTAAATTACGAAGTTTCGGGAAAACCGGAAAATTTTCGTTCTTAAACTTGTTTTTTTGTCCTGACTAAGAGGAATATTTAGACAGTGGAAGGCTTGAAGTGGGTTGAAAAATGTGAAAGGAGTCCTCATCAGTTTGGAAACAAGGTTAAAAAAAAAAAGAATTCCTGGAAATTTGTTGAAAAAATGGTTGTTTTAATTTCCAGGAGTAATTCAATGTGTTGAAGGTAGAATGGTTTGAAAAATGTTGAAATTGTGGAAGTATGAAAAAATGGACAATTCATTTTGAATGGGGTAAAAGTCTGGTACACTTGGAATTCCAGGAAATCCAGGATTTTTTTTTTATAATTGTTGAAAAATTCCTGAACAGGCTGAATATTTTGAAGTTGGAACAGTTTTAATCAGATGAAAAATGTGGAAAATTGTGGAAGTTTGAAAAAAATGTCCCATTCATTTAAATGGGAATTTCATGAAAATGTAGGAATTCCGGGTAAAAAGGGAATTTTTTAGAAAATATTCAAAGACTTAAATGTTTTGAATGATTTGAAATGGTTGGTGCTGGAATTTTTCAAAACAGTTGAGAAATGTTGAAGTAGTAATGTTTTTAACTGAGAAATGGTATTACGGAATTCCTGGAATTTTGGGAAAACCGGGAAATTCTTCAGTTAAAAAAAAACGTTGTGTTTTTTCCTGATTAAGAGGAATTTTTGACGGTAGAACGGTTGAAGTGGGTTGAAAAATGTGGAAGGAGTCATCGCACCAAAAATGTTGGAAATTAAGTTAGAAAAAAAGCAGAATTCCTGGAAATGTGTTAAACTAAAAAATGGTTCTTTGAATTTCCAGGATGAGTGGAAAGGGTTGAAGGTGGAATGATGTGAATTGGTTGAAAAATGTGGGAATTGTGGAAGTTTGAAAAATTGGATAACTCATTTTGAAAAGGGAAAATGTCCAGAAAACTGGGAATTCCACGAAATCCTGGAATTTTTTTTAAAAGAATTTTAGAAGAATTCCTGAACAGGCTGAACATTTTGAAGTTGGAACAGTTTGAATCAAATGAAAAATGTGGAAAATTCTGGAACTTTGAAAAAAATGTCCCATTCATTTAAATGGGAATTTCATGAAAATGTCCGAATTCCGGGTAAAAAGGGATTTTTTTTTTTTAGAAAATGTTAAAAGACTTCAATGTTTTGAATGATTTGCAATGTTTTTTGGAAAACCGGCAATTTTTGCCTGGTATGGGATCGGCACTGTCTGCTACTGACAGTTATGAGCACCAATCAATGCATTCCGCCCTCAAATCCAGGGGCCACCCATTGGGTGGGGCCCCTGATGAGGACCAACCATTTCCTAAAAGCTCCCCACACCTCCACAAACACACGACCTTGTCTCTATTTTCTCATCCACATAATTGGACACACTTCATACTCAATGTCCTCACAGTCCAAGTAGCAACCGGGAGGTTCTTAGCACCCCATTTTTACCGGGACTGGGGGCCGTATTGTGTTTCCAGCTAGTCGTTTAAGCGAGATTAAACTTGGGCTCTCTTCTCAAGGTCTTCCCAAATTCCAGTGCCAACTGACTAGGGCATTGTCTCCCAGGCCCTCCGAAAACTGACAGAGGCCTTTCAGCAACCTCAACAATACCCAGGTTGTATTTTCTAGAAGTTATGATTTGGTGGGGGCCCTGATGTGGACCAACAATTTCTTAAAAGTTCTCCACACCTCCACAAACCAATGACCATGTCTCTATTTTCTCATCCACATAATTGGACACACTTCATACTCAACGTCCTCACAGTCCAAGTAGCAGCCAGGAGATTCTTAGCACCCCCTCTCTTATGAGTGCCCAAGAACTTGGGGGCCATATTGTGTTTCCAGCTAGTCGTTTAAGCGAGGTTAAACTTGGTCTCTTCTGAAGGTCTTCCCAAATTCCAGTGCCAACTTACTAGGGCATTGTCTCCCAGGCCCTCGAAAACTGACAGAGGCCTTTCAAAAACTTCAACAATATCCAGGTAGCATTTTCTAGAAGTTATGATTGGGTGGGACCCCTAATGTGGACCAACCATTTCCTAAAAGTTCCCCACACCTCCACAAACACACGACCATGTCTCTATTTTCTCATCCAAATAATTGGACACACTTCATACTCAATGTCCTCACAGTCCAAGTAGCAGCCAGGAGATTCTTAGCACCTCTTCTTTTATGAGTGCCCAAGAACTTGGGGGCAGTATTGTGTTTCCAGCTAGTCATTTAAGCGAGGTTAAACTTGGGCTCTTCTCAAAGTCTTCCCAAATTTCAGTGCCAACTGACTAGGGCATTGTTTCCCATGCCCTTTGAAAACTGACAGAGGCCTTTCAGAAACCTCAACAATACCCAGGTTGTATTTTCTAGAAGTTATGATTTTGTGGGGGCCCTGATGAGGTCCAACAATTTTCTTAAAAGTTCTCCACACCTCCACAAACCAATGACCATGTCTCTATTTTCTCATCCAAATAATTGGACACACTTCATACTCAATGTCCTCATAGTCCAAGTAGCAGCCAGGAGATTCTTAGCACCCCCTCTCTTATGAGTGCCCAAGAACTTGGGGGCAGTATTGTGTTTCTAGCTAGTCGTTTAAGCGAGGTTAAACTTGGGCTCTCTTCTCAAGGTCTTCCCAAGTTCCAGTGCCCACTTACTAGGGCATTGTCTCCCAGGCCCCCCGAAAACTGACAGAGGCCTTTCAGAAACCTCAGCAATACCCAGGTTGTATTTTCTAGAAGTTATGATTTGGTGGGGGCCCTGATGAGCACCAACAATTTCTTAAAAGTTCTCCACACCTCCACAAACCAACGACCATGTCTCTATTTTCTCATCCACATAATTGGACACACTTCATACTCAACGTCCTCACAGTCCAAGTAGCAGCCAGGAGATTCTTAGCACCCCCTCTCTTACGAGTGCCCAAGAACTTGGGGGCCGTATTGTGTTTCTAGCTAGTCATTTAAGCGAGGTTAAACTTGGTCTCTTCTGAAGGTCTTCCCAAATTTCAGTGCCAACTGACTAGGGCATTGTCTCCCGGGCCCTCCGAAAACTGACAGAGGCCTTTCAGAAACCTCAACAATACACAGGTTGTATTTTCTAGAAGCTATGATTTGGTGGGGGTCCTGATGTGGACCAACCATTTCCTAAAAGCTCCCCACACCTCCACAAACACACGACCATGTCTCTGTTTTCTCGCTTACATAATTGGACACACTTCATACTCAACGTTCTCACAGTCCAGGTAGCAACCAGGAGATTCTTAACACCCCCTCTCTTACGAGTGCCCAGAACTGCGGGCCATATTGTGTTTCCAGCTAGTCGTTTAAGCGAGGTTAGACTTGGTCTCTTCTCAAGGTTTTCCCAAGTTCCAGTGCCAACTGACTAGGGCATTGTCTCCCAGGCCCTCCGAAAACTGACAGAGGCCTTTCAGAAACCTCAACAATACCCAGGTTGTATTTTCTAGAAGCTATGATTTGGTGGGGGCCCTGATGTGGACCAACAATTTCTTAAAAGTTCTCCACACCTCCACAAACCAACGTCTATGTCTCTATTTTCTCATCCACATAATTGGACACACATCATACTCAACGTCCTCACAGTCCAGGTAGCAACGAGGAGATTCTTAACACCCCCTCTCTTACGAGTGCCCAAGAATTTGGGGGCCGTATTGTGTTTCTAGCTAGTCGTTTTAAGCGAGGTTAAACTTGGTCTCTTCTCAAGGTCTTCCCAAATTTCAGTGCCAACTGACTAGGGCATTGTCTCCCGGGCCCTCCGAAAACTGACAGAGGCCTTTCAGAAACCTCAACAATACCCAGGTTGTATTTTCTAGAAGCTATGATTTGGTGGGGGCCCTGATGTGGACCAACAATTTCTTAAAAGTTCTCCACACCTCCACAAACCAACGTCTATGTCTCTATTTTCTCATCCACATAATTGGACACACATCATACTCAACGTCCTCACAGTCCAGGTAGCAACCAGGAGATTCTTAACACCCCCTCTCTTACGAGTGCCCAAGAATTTGGGGGCCGTATTGTGTTTCTAGCTAGTCGTTTAAGCGAGGTTAAACTTGGTCTCTTCTGAAGGTCTTCCCAAATTTCAGTGCTAACTGACTAGGGCATTGTCTCCCAGGCCCTCCGAAAACTGACAGAGGCCTTTCAGAAACCTCAACAATACCCAGGTTGTATTTTCTAGAAGTTATGATTTGGTGGGGGCCCTGATGAGGACCAACATTTTCTTAAAAGTTCCCCACACCTCCACAAACACATGACCATGTCTCTATTTTCTCATCCGCATAATTGGACATACTTCATAGTCAACGTCCTCACAGTCCAAGTAGCAACCAGGAGATTCTTAGGACCACCTCTCTTACGAGTGCCCAGAACTGCGGGCCATATTGTGTTTCCAGCTAGTCGTTTAAGCGAGATTAAACTTGGGCTCTTCTCAAGGTCTTCCCAAATTTCAGTGCCAACTGACTAGGGCATTGTCTCCCATGCCCTTTGAAAACTGACAGAGGCCTTTCAGAAACCTCAACAATACCCAGGTTGTATTTTCTAGAAGCTATGATTTGGTGGGGGCCCTGATGTGGACCAACAATTTCTTAAAAGTTCTCCACACCTCCACAAACCAACGTCTATGTCTCTATTTTCTCATCCACATAATTGGACACACATCATACTCAACGTCCTCACAGTCCAGGTAGCAACGAGGAGATTCTTAACACCCCCTCTCTTACGAGTGCCCAAGAATTTGGGGGCCGTATTGTGTTTCTAGCTAGTCGTTTAAGCGAGGTTAAACTTGGTCTCTTCTGAAGGTCTTCCCAAATTTCAGTGCCAACTGACTAGGGCATTGTCTCCCAGGCCCTCCGAAAACTGACAGAGGCCTTTCAGAAACCTCAACAATACCCAGGTTGTATTTTCTAGAAGCTATGATTTTGTGGGGGCCCTGATGTGGACCAACAATTTCTTAAAAGTTCTCCACACCTCCACAAACCAACGTCTATGTCTCTATTTTCTCATCCACATAATTGGACACACATCATACTCAACGTCCTCACAGTCCAGGTAGCAACGAGGAGATTCTTAACACCCCCTCTCTTACGAGTGCCCAAGAATTTGGGGGCCGTATTGTGTTTCTAGCTAGTCGTTTAAGCGAGGTTAAACTTGGTCTCTTCTGAAGGTCTTCCCAAATTTCAGTGCCAACTGACTAGGGCATTGTCTCCCAGGCCCTCCGAAAACTGACAGAGGCCTTTCAGAAACCTCAACAATACCCAGGTTGTATTTTCTAGAAGCTATGATTTTGTGGGGGCCCTGATGTGGACCAACAATTTCTTAAAAGTTCTCCACACCTCCACAAACCAACGTCTATGTCTCTATTTTCTCATCCACATAATTGGACACACATCATACTCAACGTCCTCACAGTCCAGGTAGCAACGAGGAGATTCTTAACACCCCCTCTCTTACGAGTGCCCAAGAATTTGGGGGCCGTATTGTGTTTCTAGCTAGTCGTTTAAGCGAGGTTAAACTTGGTCTCTTCTGAAGGTCTTCCCAAATTTCAGTGCCAACTGACTAGGGCATTGTCTCCCAGGCCCTCCGAAAACTGACAGAGGGCTTTCAGAAACCTCAACAATACCCGGGTGGTATTTTCTAGACGTTATGATTTGGTGGGGGCCCTGATGAGCACCAACAATTTCTTAAAAGTTCTCCACACCTCCACAAACCAACGACCATATTTTCTCATCCACATAATTGGACACACATCATTCTCAACGTCCTCACAGTCACAACGAGGAGATTCTTAACACCCCCTCTCTTACGAGTGCCCAAGAATTTGGGGGCCGTATTGTGTTTCTAGCTAGTCGTTTAAGCAAGGTTAAACTTGGGCTCTTCTCAAGGTCTTCCCAAGTTCCAGTGCCCACTTACTAGGGCATTGTCTCCTAGCCAAAAACCAACGACAGAAGCCCGGAGTCTCAGTCCGTCGAAGATTCAGCCACCTTCTGCCAGGGGTGAGTCGTCGTCCTCCACGATTTGCTCCTAGCCAGAACCAACTGATCTCAGCGTGGTTACCACCCTCCAGGTGCCGAACCCTCTGGTGGTTGGGTCAGACCTTGTGGTGGACTGTTCCCATGGAGGGCGACTTCATACTCCGGACACATGCTGCCTCCAGTGGCTGCACACCGACATCGTACAGTACAGGAAAGTATGAGGAGTCCCGACAGGCGCACCACGACTCCCGCACAGGTTGATGAGGACCACAGGTAGCGCGGTGTCAGAGAGGGGCCAGGATTTGCATATGATGAGCGTTGTGCCGGAGACAGAAGCTGTGCTGACTGAAAGAAAACGTCGCTCTCAGATTCTTAACGATCTGCCGGGGAGTCAAAACCGGAGCGCTCACAACACTCTTTCTCTGAGAGAAGAAACCGGGGCACAGATTAACAGATAACTCCAGACGCAAATCAGGAAGCAAACACATGAAACAGGAGAGGACTTCAAATTCAAGTAAGAGGCTTAGTTTGAGCCCAAAACTATTTTTAGCCTTCTTTGGTTGTTTAGAAAGGCTGAGAGCGGAGATTAACCCGAGAGTGTGCGGGTCACAGACGCAGCGTTTGAGCAACAGATCAGACCATCTCATATCTTAAGCTGTGAAGACTCTGGCGATCCCTCTACCCGTCTTATCATTTTCATGACAGATTCACATCAGGCCGTCCAAAATAAGCAGTTCACTCATGAGCACGGCCTGGCTCAGATGGTAGAGAGACAGTGCCAGAAACTTGAGGGTTCCTGGTTCAAGTCACTGCCTTGTGTCCTTGGGCAAGACGCTTAACCTACCTTGCTCCCTAGGCCGCTTCCACCAGGCTAGGGCCACAAATGTAGTTTACCTCCATCATTGTGAGAAAGTGGCTGAAAAATCTACAGTCTATTAATCTGGTTACAAAGTCTATAGTCTGTTAATCTGATTACAAAGT
Organism: Nerophis ophidion; assembly: GCF_033978795.1. Classification (NCBI taxonomy): domain Eukaryota; kingdom Metazoa; phylum Chordata; class Actinopteri; order Syngnathiformes; family Syngnathidae; genus Nerophis; species Nerophis ophidion. Next base: position 6,956,799 of record NC_084614.1, read on the forward strand.
CTATAGTCTATTAATCTGATTACAATGTATATATTCTTAATCTGGTTACAACGTCTAGAGACTTTTAATCTGATTACAAAGTCTATAGTCTATTAATCTGATTACAATGTATATATTCTTAATCTGGTTACAAAGTATAGAGACTTTTAATCTGGTTACAAAGTCTATAGTCTATTAATCTGGTTACAAAATTTAGAGTCTTTTAATCTGGTTACAAAGTCTAGAGACTTTTAATCTGGTTACAAAATCTATAGTCTATTAATCTGGTTACAAAATTTAGAGTCTTTTAATCTGGTTACAAAGTCTAGAGACTTTTAATCCGGTTACAAAGTCTATAGTCTATTAATCTGATTACAAAATCTATAGTCTATTAATCTGGTTACAATGTATATAGTGTTAATCTGGTTACAAAGTCTATAGTCTGTTCATCTGGTTACGAAGTCTACAGTCTATTAATCGGATTACAAAATCTATAGTCTATTAATCTGATTACAATGTATATATTCCTAATCTGGTTACAAAATTTAGAGTCTTTTAATCTGGTTACAAAGTCTACAGTCTATTAAACTGGTTACATTGTATATAGTCTTAATCTGGTTACAAAATTTAGAGTCTTTTAATCTGGTTACAAAGTCCATAATCTATTAATTAATTTGGTTACAAAATATACAGTCCTTTAATCTGATTACAAAGGCTATAGTCTGTTAATCTGGTTACAAAATCTATAGTCTATTAATCTGGTTACAAAGTCTATAGTCTACTAATCTGGCGACAAGGTCTACAGTCTATTAATCTGATTACAAAATCTACGGTCTATTAATCTGGTTACAAAATCAACAATCTGTTAATCTGGTTACAAAGACTATAGTCTGTTAATCTAGTTACAAAGTCTATAGTCTATTAATCTGGTTACAAAATCTACTGTCTGTTAATCTGGTTAAATAGTCTATAGTTTATTAATCTGGTTACAAAATCTACAATCTGTTAATCTGGTTACAAAATCTACAATCTGTTAATCTGGTTACAAAGTCTCTAGTCCGTTCATCTGGTCAAAAAAATCTATAGTCTCTTAATCTGGTTGCAAAGTCTATAGTCTATTAATCTGTTTACAAAATCTATAGTCTCTTAATCTGGTTGCAAAGTCTATAGTCTAGGAATCTGTTTACAAAATCTATAGTCCATCAATCTGGTTACAAAGTCTACAGTCTATTAAACTGATTACAAAGTCTACAGTTTGTTAATCTGTTACGAAGACTATCATCTCTTAATCTGGTTAAAAAGTCTGTTGTTTGTTAATCTGGTTACAAAATCTATAAATCTGGTTACAAAATCTATATTCTATTAATATGGTTAAAAGTATATAGTCTACAAAATTGGTTACAAAGTCTATAAATCTGGTTACAAAGTATATGGTCTCTTAATCTGGTTACAAAGTCTATAAATCTGGTTACAAAGTATATGGTCTCTTAATCTGGTTACAAAGTCTATAAATCTGGTTACAAAGTCTATAAATCTGGTTACAAAGTATATGGTCTCTTAATCTGGTTACAAAGTCTATAAATCTGGTTACAAAGTCTATAAATCTGGTTACAAAGTATATGGTCTCTTAATCTGGTTACAAAGTCTATAAATCTGGTTACAAAGTCTATAAATCTGGTTACAAAGTATATGGTCTCTTAATCTGGTTACAAAGTCTATACATTTGGTTACAAAGTACATGGTCTCTTAATCTGGTTACAAAGTCTATAGTCTATGAATTTTGGTTATAAAGTCTATAGTCCATGAATCTGGTCACAAAGTCTCCGAATCTGGTTACAAAGTCTATAGTCTATTATCTCTTCCAATCCACGATTTGTCCAAGTTTTTGTAGCATTTGATGATTGGAGCAGTTCTAGTTCTGTCTTCTTCCCCCAACAGAGGTTCCATGGTCCACTCATGCAGGACCCGTGTTCGGTCTTGAGTCTGGATCTACCTGGTGCAGCATTCAGGACTAGAGAAGGACTGTCAGGGAATGGAACCCGCTCCTCCACGGATGAGGGAAGTGCTGGTCATCTCATCATGGTCTGGTCTTCACGCTCTGACAGTGGGAACAGTTCTGATCCACATTCTGGCAAATTCCTCCTGACTTCAATGAGCAACCAAAGCCTCTTCAGATGTGTGCTGCAAACATGAATTTGAGTAAACATGAATTTGAGTAAACATGAATATGAGTAAACATTGCAAGAAAAGAAGTCCCAGTAGGTCAGAGAACAACAACAACAAAGATTGAAATAGTAAGCAGCATTTTTTATTACTTTTCCATCATCCCACACGACAGTTGGGACCCGGTTCTGTATTTCCCAGACTCGTTTTGCTAGTATTTCCTGTTTTTCAGCTACAGGTCCTGCCAGCACACCCGGTCCTCCTCGTTAATCAGTTTTTGCCCTCCTTCTGTGCTGGTTCTTAACCAAAGTGTTCTGTTGCTAGACTCGTGGTTTTGTTCTGCCTGCAAGTCACTTATCTGCTCTGCATCCCGGGGACAACGTGGTGGCAATTAAAGATGGCTAGAGGGCGCTAACCCCTAAGTGTTCCAAGTTTTATCTGGACCACATTCAAGTTAGTAGAGCTCAACATCAGCAAATTAGTTATTCCTTCAATTTAAATATATTGCCGTATAAAGATAGTTACGGAATTCATTACTTTTATCGGTTCCATCGGAAGATGCCGGTGGTCCATCCATCCATCTTCTTCTGCTTATCCGAGGTGGGGTCGTGGGGGCAGCAGCCTAAGCAGGGAAGCCCAGACTTCCCTCTCCCCAGCCTCTTTGTCCAGCTAGTCCCAAGGGATCTCGAGGCGTTCCCAGGCCAGCCGGGAGACATAGTCTTCCCAACGTGTCCTGGGTCTTACCCGTGGCCTCCTACCAGTCGGACGTGCCCAAAACACCTCCTGACCAGATGCCTGAACCATCTCATCTGGCATCTCTCCAAGTGGAGGAGCACCAACTTTACTTTGAGCTCCTCCCGGATGGCAGAGCTTCTCACCCTATCTCTAAGGGAGAGACCTGGAAACTCATTTGGGCCGCTTGTACCCGTGATCTTATCCTTTCGGTCATGACCCAAAGCTCATGACCATAGGTGAGGATGGGAACGTAGATTGACCGGTAAATTGAGAGCTTTGCCTTCCGGCTCAGCTCCTTCTTCACCACAACGGATCGGTACAGCGTCCGCATTACTGAAGACGCCGCACCGATCCGCCTGTCGATCTCACGATCCACTCTCCCCCCACTCGTGAGCAAGACTCAGAGGTACTTGAACTCCTCCACTTGGGGCAGGGTCTCCTCCCCAACCCGGAGATGGCACTCCACCCTTTTAGGGGCGAGAACCATGGTTTCGGACTTGGAGGTTCTGATTCCCATCCCGGTCGCTTCACACTCGGCTGCGAACCGATCCAGTGAGAGCTGAAGATCCTGGCCGGATGAAGCCATCAGGACCATATCATCTGCAAAAAGCAGAGACCTGATCCTGCAGCCACCAAACAAGAAACCCTCAACACCTTGACTGCGCCTAAAAATTCTGTCCATAAATGAAGTGAATCAATCAATCAATCAATGTTTACTTATATAGCCCTAAATCACTAGTGTCTCAAAGGGCTGCACAAACCACTACGACATCCTCGGTAGGCCCGCATAAGGGCAAGGAAAACTCACACCCAGTGGGACGTCGGTGACAATGATGACTATGAGAAACCTTGGAGAGGAGGAAAGCAATGGATGTCGAGCGGGTCTAACATAATACTGTGAAAGTTCAATCCATAATGGATCCAACACAGTCGCGAGAGTCCAGTCCAAAGCGGATCCGACACAGCAGCGAGAGTCCCGTTCACAGCGGAGCCAGCAGGAAACCATCCCAAGCGGAGGCGGATCAGCAGCGCAGAGATGTCCCCAGGCCGATACACAGGCAAGCAGTACATGGCCACCGGATCGGACCGGACCCCCTCCACAAGGGAGAGTGGGACATGGGAGGAAAAAGAAAAGAAACGGCAGATCAACTGGTCTAAAAAGGGAGTCTATTTAAAGGCTAGAGTATACAAATGAGTTTTAAGGTGAGACTTAAATGCTTCTACTGAGGTGGCATCTCAAACTGTTACCGGGAAGTGAAGTGAATTATATTTATATAGCGCTTTTCTCAAGTGACTCAAAGCGCTTTACATAGTGAAACCCAATATCTAAGTTACATTTAAACCAGTGTGGGTGGCACTGGGAGCAGGTGGGTAAAGTGTCTTGCCCAAGGACACAACAGCAGTAACTAGAATGACACAAGCGGGAATCGAACCTGCAACCCTCAAGTTGCTGGCACGGCCACTCTACCAAACGAGCTATGCCGCCTCAGTTTGGTTTTTAATACATTTCTGCTGGTGGTGTGCCTACGGATTTTTTAAACGCAAAAAAATGTGCCTTGGCTCAAAAAAGGTTGAAAAACATTGCGGTAGAAAACGGATGGAGGGATAAAAATGCATGAGGATTTTTTACATTTTGAACATTTTTAACACTGATTACCAGTGGAATTATTCATTACTTATTGTGTGGAGCAATGTAAGATAAGATTATTCTGAGAGCCAGCTGCAGTCGTCAAAAGAGCCACTTCTGGCTCTAGAGCAGGGGTAGGGAACCTATGGCTCTAGAGCCAGATGTGGCCCTTTTGATGACTGCACCTGGCTCTCAGATCAATAAATCAATCAATGTTTATTTATATAGCCCCAAATCACAAATGTCTCAAAGGACTGCACAAATCATTACGACTACAACATCCTCGGAAGAACTCACAAAAGGGCAAGGAAAACTCACACCCAGTGGGCAGGGAGAATTCACATCACTGGCGTCCCACTGGATGGGACGCCAGTGACAATGCTGACTATGAGAAACCTTGGAGAGGACCTCAGATGTGGGCAACCCCCCCCCCCCATCCCCCTTCTAGGGGACCGAAAGCAATGGATGTCGAGCGGGTCTAACATGATACTGTGAAAGTTCAATCCATAGTGGCTCCAACACAGTCGCGAGAGTTCAGTTCAAGGGGATCCAAGACAGCAGCGAGAGTCCCGTCCACAGGAAACCATCTCAAGCGGAGGCGGGTCAGCAGTGTAGAGATGTCCCCAATCGATACAGGCGAGCGGTCCATCCTGGGTCTCGACTCTGGACAGCCAGTACTTCATCCATGGTCATCGGACCGGACCCCCTCCACAAGGGAGGGGGGGACATAGGAGAAAAAAGAAAAGAAGCGGCAGATGAACTGGTCTAAAAAGGAGGTCTATTTAAAGGCTAGAGTACACAGATGAGTTTTAAGGTGAGACTTAAATGCTTCTACTGAGGTAGCATCTCGAACTGTTACCGGGAGGGCATTCCAGAGTACTGGAGTCCGAACGGAAAACGCTCTATAGCCCGCAGACTTTTTTTGGGCTCTAGGAATCACTAATAAGCCGGAGTCTTTTGAACGCAGATTTCTTGCCGGGACATATGGTACAATACAATCGGCAAGATAGGCTGGAGCTAGACCGTGTAGTATTTTATACGTAAGTAGTAAAACCTTAAAGTCACATCTTAAGTGCACAGGAAGCCAGTGCAGGTGAGCCAGTATAGGTATATATGTATGTATATATGTATATAAAGGTATATACAGTATAGGTATATATGTATGTATATATGTATATAAAGGTATATACAGTATAGGTATATATGTATGTACAGTATATATGTATATAAAGGTATATACAGTATAGGTATATATGTATGTATATATGTATATAAAGGTATATACAGTATAGGTATATATGTATGTATATATGTATATAAAGGTATATACAGTATAGGTATATATGTATGTATATATGTATATAAAGGTATATACAGTACAGGCGTAATGTGATCAAACTTTCTTGTTCTTGTCAAAAGTCTAGCAGCCGCATTTTGTACCAACTGTAATCTTTTAATGCTAGACATGGGGAGACCCCAAAATAATACGTTACAGTAATCGAGACGAGACGTAACAAACGCATGGATAATGATCTCGGCGTCTTAAGTGGACAAAATGGAGCGAATTTTAGCGATATTACGGGGATGAAAGAAGGCCGTTTTAGTAACGCTTTTAATGTGTGCCTCAAAGGAGAGAGTTGGGTCGAAGATAATACCCAGATTTTTTACCGAGTCACCTTGTTTTATTATTTGGTTGTCAAATGTTAAAGTTGTATTATTAAATAGAGGTCGGTGTCTAGCCGGACCGATAATCAGCATTTCCGTTTTTTTGGCGTTAAGTTGCAAAAAATTAGCGGACATCCATTGTTTAATTTCATTAAGACACGCTTCCAACTGACTACAGTCCGGCGTGTTGGTCAGCTTTAGGGGCATGTAGAGTTGGGTGTCATCAGCATAGCAGTGAAAGCTAACACCGTATTTGCGTATGACGTCACCTAGCGGCAGCATGTAGATGCTGAAGAGTGCAGGGCCAAGGACCGAACCCTGGGGAACTCCACACGTTACCTTAACATAGTCCGAGGTCACACTGTTATGGGAGACGCACTGCATCCTATCAGTAAGATAAGAGTTAAACCAAGACAGGGCTGAGTCCGACATACCAATTCGTATTTTGATACGCTCTAATAAAATATTATATAAATAAATAAATCTTCGCTGACATTGCTTAACACGATAAGTAATGAATAATTCCGCTGGTAATCACAGTGTCAAAAATAACGTTCAAAATACAAAACATTCTCATGCATTTTCATCCATCAATCCGATTTCTACCGCACCTGTTCAAGAAGTCGGATTAATGGTAAGAAGTATTTTATTTATTTTTGGTTAGCCTCAGAATAACAATGTTACTAAAAAGAAAAAGAGACTTATTATACTCTAACAATGTTGGTCTTTCTTAAAAATGCACGCATATAGTTGTATTCACTGTTAAAAATAAATAAATATATGGCTCTCACGGAAATACTTTTAAAAATATTTGGCTTGTATGGCTCTCTCAGCCAAAAAGGTTCCCGACCCCTGCTCTAGAGCCATAGGTTCCCTACTCCTGCCCCAGGCACTGCTTCCTCATAAGAAGACGTGGTGGTAGGATTGAGGAGGTCTTCCAAGTATTCCCTCCACCGATCCACAACATCCGCAGTGGAGGTCAGCAGACCACCATCCGCACCAGACACGGTGTTGACAGTGCACTGCTTCCCCCTCCTGAGGCGGCAGACGGTGGTCCGGAATCGCTTCGAAGCCGTTCGGAAGTCGTTTTCCACGGCTTCCCCGAACTCCTGCCGTGCACTTGGCCTGTCGGTACCTGTCCGCCGCCTCCAGAGTCCCATGAGCCGAGTGCCAGTGGTGACCCGGCTAAATAACCAAGTAAACGGCTTTAGTTAGAGAATAATTCCCGCCAATAAAAAACATGAACATTTGGTACGGGAAGCATTTGTGAAGAATCCATGTCAGGGGTTGTCTTCATTTGCTTTCTACCAGCTGCCATGTGACACACACACACACACACACACACACACACACACACTGAAGTGGCGCACTAATGGCGTCGGCTGCCATTTGAACACGGCTCATTTCCCCGCAGCATTGCCCGAGACTTGGTGGTCAGCCGGCACGCACATAAAGACTATTTAGCGTGTCATTATTTCCTAATAAAGTCACTTAACCACGTCGTTACCAGCGCCTCGCTCCGCCGAGGGTTTCGGGTCGCGGCTTTCCTGGCCAACGATAATAAACCGTGGCGAGCCAGATGAAAGTCAACTATACAAATAAACACATCTTTGAATATTTACTTGAATTATTTCGGCATGAAATACAATTATTTTTCATAAATGTTTCAATAAATTATTTCATGCGAAACTACATTTAATGATGTAATTACTGATTGTATTGCGTCGTGATTGATTTCAGTACTTCATCATTTAATACACGTGTTCATGATTTCATTATTATTTTTATGATTTAATGAAACATTTCAGTAATGCTTATTCATCACGCAAATAATCTTAAATTAACTAATGGGAGGAAACAAACTAATAAATACATTGTTAATATTTACCTGAATTATTATGGAATTAAATACAATATTTTGTTATAAATGTTTCAATAAATTATTTCATGCGAATCTACATTTTTTTATGACGTAATTTTTGAATGTATTATATCGTGATTGGTTTCATTACTTCATGATTTAATACATGTTTTTTATGATTTAATGACACATTTCAGTGACGCTAATTAATCATTCATCACACAAATAATTAAAAATAAACTCAAATCTAAACTCTTTAATGGGAGGAAAATAAATGAACACATATTAAAATATTTACCTGAATTATTATGGAATTAAATACAATATTTTGTTATAAATGTTTCAATAAATTATTTCATGCGAATCTACATTTTTTTATGACGTAATTACTGATTGTATTATATCGTGATTGGTTTCATTACTTCATGATTTAATACATGTTTTTTATGATTTCATTAATATTGTTATGATTTAATGACACATTTCAGTAACGCTAATTAAACATTCATCACACAAATAATTAAACATAAACTCAAAACTAAACTCTTTAAGGGGAGGAAAATAAATGAACACATATTAAAATATTTACCTGAATTATTATGGAATAAAATACAATATTTTGTTATAAATGTTTCAATAAATTATTTCATGCGAAATTACATTTTTTATGACGTAATTTTTGATTGTATTATATCGAGATTGATTTCATTACTTCATGATTTAATACATATTTTTTATGATTTTATTAATATTGTTATGATTCAATGACACATTTCAGTGACGCTAATTAACCATTCATCATGCAAATAATTAAAAATAAACTCAAATCTAAACTCTTTAAGGGGAGGAAAATAAATGAACACATATTAAAATATTTACCTGAATTATTATGGAATAAAATACAATATTTTGTTATAAATGTTTCAATAAATTATTTCATGCGAAACTACATTTTTTATGACGTAATTTTTGATTGTATTATATCGTGATTGATTTCATTACTTCATGATTTAATACATGTTTTTTATGATTTTATTAATATTGTTATGATTTAATGACACATTTCAGTGACGCTAATTAACTATTCATCACACAAATAATTACAAATAAACTCAAATCTAAACTCTTTAAGGGGAGGAAAATAAATGAACACATATTACAATATTTACCTGAATTATTATGGAATAAAATACAATATTTTGTTATAAATGTTTCAATAAATTATTTCATGCGAAACTACATTTTTTTCATGACGTAATTACTGATTGTATTATATCGTGATTGATTTCATTACTTCATGATTTAATACGTTTTTTATTATTTCATTAATATTGTTATGATTTAATGACACATTTCAGTAACGCTAATTAATCATTAATCACACAAACAATTAAAAATAAACTCAAATCTAAACTCTTTAAGGGGAGGAAAATAAATGAACACATATTTAAATATTTACCTGAATTATTATGGAATAAAATACAATATTTTGTTATAAATGTTTCAATAAATTATTTCATGCAAAATTACATTTTTTCATGACGTAATTCCTGATTGTATTATATCGTGATTGATTTCATTACTTCATGATTTAATACATGTTTTTTTATGATTTCATTAATATTGTTATGATTTAATGACACATTTCAGTAACGCTAATTAACCATTCATCACACAAATAATTAAACATAAACTCAAATCTAAACTCTTTAAGGGGAGGAAAATAAATGAACACATATTTAAATACTTACCTGAATTATTATGGAATAAAATACAATATTTTGTTATAAATGTTTCAATAAATTATTTCATGCGAAACTACATTTTTTATGACGTAATTTTTGATTGTATTATGTCGTGATTGGTTTCATTACTTCATGATTTAATACATGTTTTTTTATTATTTCATTAATATTGTTGAGTTAATGACACATTTCAGTAATTATTATTAATTATTAATCATTCATCACACAAATAATTAAAAATAAACTCAAATCTAAACTCCTTAATGGGAGAAAAATAAATGAACAGATATGTAAATACTTACCTGAATTATTATGGAATAAAATACAATATTTTGTTATAAATGTTTCAATAAATTATTTCATGCGAAACTACATTTTTTATGACGTAATTTTTAATTGTATTATGTCGTGATTGGTTTCATTACTTCATGATTTAATACATGTTTTTTTATTATTTCATTAATATTGTTATGAGTTAATGACACATTTCAGTAACGCTAATTAATCATTCATCACACAAATAATTAAAAATAAACTCAAATCTAAACTCCTTAATGGGAGGAGAATAAATGAACACATATTTAAATACTTACCTGAATTATTATGGAATAAAATACAATATTTTGTTATAAATGTTTCAATACATTTTTTCATGCGAAACAACAAGTTTTTACGTAATTATTGATTGTACAATATTGTTATTGATTTCATTACTTCATGATTTAATTAGTATTGTTATGATTTAATGACACATTTCAGTAACGCTAATTAATCATTAATCACACAAATAATTAAAAATAAACTCAAATGTAAACTCTTTAAGGGGAGGAAAATAAATGAACACATATTTAAATATTTACCTGAATTATTATGGAATAAAATACAATATTTTGTTATAAATGTTTCAATGAATTATTTCATGCGAAACTACATTTAATTATGCAATTATTGATTTTATTATGTGGTGATTAACTGATTTAATACATGTTTTAATTGTTATTGTTATGATTTAATGACCTATTTAAGTGACGCTAATTACTTCAATTTTGTGCCCTCGACCGGCAAAGTCAGTCTGATTTTGCCACGATTGAACTGGAAACTTGTTAGAAAAATAACATTAATCACGCAAATAATTAAAAATTAAACACATTCCCTTTTGGGGGGAAATAAATGAGTGAATGTATCTTGAAATATTTACGAATGAAATACAATATTTTTTCATAAATGTTTCAGTAAATTATTTAATGTAATTATTGATTGTATTATTCATGATTTAATTCCTGTGTGTGTGTGGAAGGGGGTGTAGTCAGCTCTGCTTGCAGGAGGAAAAGTCACTGCCACCGTCCAATGGCACTGAGGATGAGCACCAGCGTCATGTGCTGACGGCGAGACACAGCTGGCAGGTGATTAGATTTCACAGGTGCTACGTGTTAATCCAACAGTCTGTTGTCTTAAAGAGTAAGCGGGGAGAGAGGTAGGGACGGGGCTGAAAAGTCATGTTCTGGGAGAAGGAAAGAGTTGATGAAATATATGAGCATTAAAACTTTGTTATAATGTACAATAGAACCTGCCTGGTTGAGTCCCTGCCTGATAGTTCTACCTTGGGAAAATATTTTGATGCTCGACTTATGTTCACCAGTAAAACCACAGTCTCCCTTCTCGTATTTTAGCCTTCATATTTTCAATATCTGGACTACAGGCAGGCCAGTCTAGTACCCGAAGCCACACTGTTGCAACACTTCGCTTGGGCATCGTCTTGCTGATATAAGCAGGGGCGTCCATGATAACGTTGTTTGGATTGCTCCAAAAGCTGTATGTACCTTTCAGCATTAATGGTGCCTTCACAGATGTGTAAGTTAGCCATGCCTTGGCCACTAATACACCCCCATACCATCACACATGCTGCCTAGAACACTTTCACCCTACAACAATCACTAATACACCCCCATACCATCACACATGCTGCCTAGAACACTTTCACCCTACAACAACCACTAATACACCCCCATACCATCACACATGCTGCCTAGAACACTTTCACCCTACAACAATCACTAATACACCCCCATACCATCACACATGCTGCCTAGAACACTTTCACCCTACAACAACCACTAATACACCCCCATACCATCACACATGCTGCCTAGAACACTTTCACCCTACAACAATCACTAATACACCCCCATACCATCACACATGCTGCCTAGAACACTTTCACCCTACAACAATTACTAACACACCCCCATACCATCACACATGCTGCCTAGAACACTTTCACCCTACAACAACCACTAATACACCCCCATACCATCACACATGCTGCCTAGAACACTTTCACCCTACAACAATCACTAATACACCCCCATACCATCACACATGCTGCCTAGAACACTTTCACCCTACAACAATCACTAATACACCCCCATACCATCACACATGCTGCCTAGAACACTTTCACCCTACAACAACCACTAATACACCCCCATACCATCACACATGCTGCCTAGAACACTTTCACCCTACAACAATCACTAATACACCCCCATACCATCACACATGCTGCCTAGAACACTTTCACCCTACAACAATTACTAATACACCCCCATACCATCACACATGCTGCCTAGAACACTTTCACCCTACAACAACCACTAATACACCCCCATACCATCACACATGCTGCCTAGAACACTTTCACCCTACAACAATCACTAATACACCCCCATACCATCACACATGCTGCCTAGAACACTTTCACCCTAGAACAGTCCGCATGGGTCTTTTCCTCTTTGGTCCACAGTTTCCAAAAACAATATGGACTCTTTAGACCACAGAACACTTCTCCACTTTGCATCAGTCCATTTTAGATGAGCTCGGGCCCAGCGAAGCTGCCGGCGTTTCTGGGTGTTGTTGATAAATGGCTGTGGCTTCGCATTGTAGAGTTTTAACTTGCACTTACAGATGTAGCGACCGACTGTAGTTACTGACAGCGGTTTTCTGAAGTGTTCCTGAACCCATGTGATGATATCCTTTACACACTCATTCGGCTTTTTGATGCCTGAGGGATCCAAGGTGCGTAATATCATGGCTTACGTGCGGTGATTTCTCCACATTCTCCGAACCTTTTGATGATATTACGGAGCGTGGACGGTGAAATCCCTAAATTTCCTTGTTGAGAAATGTTGTTCTTCAACAATTTGACAAAGTGGTGACCTTGTTTGCGAATAAGTGAGCATTTCATGTAAGCTCCTTTTATAGCCAATCATGGCACCCACCTGTTCCCAATTAGCCTGTTCACCTGTGGCATGTTCCAAATAAGTGTTTGATGAGCATTCCTCAACTTTCTCTTTTTTTTTTGCCACTTGTGCCAGCTTTTTTTTTAAAAACATGTCGCAGGTATCAAATTCTAGTTTGAACGTTAAATATATTGTCTTTGCAGTCTATTCAATTGAATATAAGTTGAAAATGATTTGTTGTATTCTCTTTTTATATAGCATTTACACAACCTGACTACTTCACTGCTTTCGGGTGTTGTGGAGAAAGGAGGACACGGCGTCCACAGTTTGCAAAAACAATTTAAAACGTGGACTCATCAGACCACAGACCACTTTTCCACTTTGCATCAGTCCATCTTAGATGAGCTCAGGCCCAACGAAGTGTTTCTGGGTGTTGTTGATAAAAGGCTGTGGCTTTGCATAGTAGACTTTCAACTTGTACTTTTTGCACAATGAACCGTGATTTACTGCTGCCATTAACAATCAACATGTTTGAGGTTGCAATAATGAATGTAAGTACCTGGAGGTTCCAAGGAACTCCAACGGCCAATCCGTGGCTGATATGGCACTTACCAAATGACGCCAGGATTGACAGTTTTAGGTAGGTCGCAGCTCTATCAAAGTGTCATTCGCAGACGCAGCAGGCTGTGCTCTTCAGAGAGAATTGGGGATGAAAGCCTGTGTACACACACTTCTCGGCGGCCAACAGCGAGCAGAGAGCCGCAGCAATCATCCAGTAAACACAGAAAAAGCCTTTCAGCGCCATAACTGCGACTTATTTCTCTCTGTACTTGATAGGAACCCAAACTCAGAGTGAATATTTGACGCTGCGTTCAGCAGATGGACAAGAAACAACTTCAAAAACGGGATTGATGATATCACTGTACTTGTGGGGGCGCCTGTAAGCCTCCTCTCCTCATAATATTTACATAATCCTCACACATTTACAGCATTTCTGTGTTTTGTACCTTTGTTTGTTTTAAATAGGCGTGTGTGGACTTAGAACACCTGCTTGTGGCTCCTCTTGTGATTTAAAAGGTCCAAAAATGTGCAACAACCTTATCTTTTTGAAGCTGAACATACTGAGGATGAAGTACTGATAATAGAAGCAAGCATGAAGGAAGAGTGAGACGTCGGAGCAGACGTAAGGCGATAGAGTGAGGTGAAAAAGACTTAAATGTGGAATTTGGAGACAAACTATTTTGACATAAATGGAGCGCTTACCCAAATAAACTGGGAATAACATCTCTGGTCCATGGAGTGAGTCACTTTAATATTAATCATGATACACGTAGCACGTCATGTGTGTTATTACAATGACAGTACACACGCTGTTTGATTATCTCTTTCCGTAGTTAGCTTTTCAGGCTAATACCGTAGCACGCCGATGTGTTACCGTGCTAGTTCCTCAGTGTTCACGCTTACAATAACAACGTTGCTACAGTTTGTTTATTATACAGGTAACGCAACGTAAATGAAGTATTGTTGACGTTTGTTTTTGTTTTTTAAAGGTAGGCTGAAGGAAATGGAGGTGACGCGTGTGTGGACTTAGAACACGTGCTTGTGGCTCCTCTTGTGATTTAAAAGGTCCAGAAATGTGCAACAACCTTATCTTTTTGAAGCTGAACATACTGAGGATGAAGTACTGATAATAGAAGCAAGCATGAAGGAAGAGTGAGACGTCAGAGCAGACGCAAGGCGATAGAGTGAGGTGAAAAAGACTTAAATGTGGAATTTGGAGACAAGCTATTTTCGACATAAATGGAGTGCTTACCCAAATAAACTGGAGAAAAACGTCCCTGGTCCATGGAGTGAGTCACTTTAATATTAATCATGATACACGTAGCACGTCATGTGTGTTATTACAACGACAGTACATACGCTGTCTGCTAATCTCTTTCCGTAGTTAGCTTTTCAGGCTAATATATTAGCACGCCGATGTGTTACAATGGCAGTTCCTCAGCGTTCACGCTTACAATAGCAATGTTGCTACAGTTTGTTTATTATACAGGTAACACACCGCAAATGAAGTATTGTTGACGTTTGTTTTGTTTTTTTAAAGTTAGGCTGGAGGAAATGGAGGTGAGGCATGTGTGGACTTAGAACACCTGCTTATGGTTCCCCTTGTGATTTAAAAGTTCCAAAAATGTGCAACAACCTTATCTTTTTGAAGCTGAATATACTGAGGATGAAGTACTGATAATAGAAGCAAGCATGAAGGAAGAGTGAGACGTCGGAGCAGACGCAAGGCGATAGAGTGAGGTGAAAAAGACTTAAATGTGGAATTTGGAGACAAGCTATTTTGACATAAATGGAGTGTTTACCCAAATAAACTGGGAAAAACATCCCTGGTCCATGGAGTGAGTCACTTTAATAGTAATCATGATACACGTAGCACGTCATGTGTGTTATTACAATGACAGTACATACGCTGTCTGCTTATCTCTTTCCGTAGTTAGCTTTTCAGGCTAATACCTTAGCACGCCGATGTGTTACAATGCTAGTTCCTCAGTGTTCACGCTTACAATAAAAATGTTGCTACAGTTTGTTTATTATACAGGTAACGCAACATCCATCCCATCCATCCATCCATTTTCTACCGCTTATTCCCTTTCGGGGTCGCGGGGGGCGCTGGCTCCCATCTCAGCTACAATCGGGCGGAAGGCAGGGTACACCCTGGACAAGTCGCCACCTCATCGCAGGGCCAACACAGATAGACAGACAAAAAATGAAGTATTGTTGACATTTTTTGTTTTTTTAAAGGTAGGCTGGAGGAAATGGAAATGAGGCACGTGTGGACTTAGAACACCTGCTTGTGGCTCCTCTTGTGATTTAAAAGGTCCAAAAATGTGCAACAACCTTATCTTTTTGAAGCTGAACATACTGAGGATGAAGTACTGATAATAGAAGCAAGCATGAAGGAAGAGTGAGACGTCGGAGCAGACCCAAGGCGATAGAGTGACGCGAAAAATACTTAAAATGTGGAATTTGGAGACACGCTATTTTGACATAAATGGAGTGCTTACCCAAATAAACTGGAGAAAAACGTCCCTGGTCCATGGAGTGAGTCACTTTAATATTAATCATGATACACGTAGTACGTAATGTGTGTTATTACAACGAGAGTACATACGCTGTCTGCTAATCTCTTTCCGTAGTTAGCTTTTCAGGCTAATATATTAGCACGCCGATGTGTTACAATGGCAGTTCCTCAGCGTTCACGCTTACAATAGCAATGTTGCTACAGTTTGTTTATTATACAGGTAACGCAACGTAAATGAAGTATTGTTGACGTTTGTTTTTGTTTTTTAAAGGTAGGCTGGAGGAAATGGAGGTGAGGCGTGTGTGGACTTAGAACACCTGCTTGTGGTTCCCCTTGTGATTTAAAAGGTCCAAAAATGTGCAACAACCTTATCTTTTTGAAGCTGAACATACTGAGGATGAAGTACTGATAATAGAAGCAAGCATGAAGGAAGAGTGAGACGTCGGAGCAGACCCAAGGCGATAGAGTGACGCGAAAAATACTTAATATGTGGAATTTGGAGACAAGCTATTTTGACATAAATGGAGTGCTTACCCAAATAAACTGGGGAAAACGTCCCTGGTCCATGGAGTGAGTCACTTTAATAGTAATCATGATACACGCTTATCTCTTTCCGTAGTTAGCTTTTCAGGCTAATACTGTAGTCACGCTTACAATAACAATGATAATGATATGCGTAAGAAAGGTACTTTGTTGCCATGGAGACCAGGATTAGTGCTCTGGAAGTAGCTAAAACACTGTGGATGGACGTTAGCCGCCAGCCAAGTCTTAAAGCAGCTCTTCCTGAGGGTCTTTCAGTGTTATAACTTTGCCTTTATCTTGACTTTTTTACACCAAAATGCCTCCATTCTCCCTTTTCTGTCCACACACTGTGTCTGCTTGTAAGTACTCTGTGTGTGTGCACTGCCGGACATGCTCCCCTGCTCGTGAAAAACCAGCAAAGTCACGACTGTACTTTTTAGAGGCGGTATAGTAATCTCCGTCACGTTCACAACCTGCCCACGTTTCCGGTCGGGGGGGTGGTAGACTTTGTCAAGGAGGACGTCACCACAGCACGAGCGTGTCCATGAATCTGCTCCTTCACGGCTGTGCTCCTCAGCCGGGATTTAAGCCTGGCTCGATAACGCCGGCAAGTACACAATACATCACCGGCCGTGCGAGAGCCGGCCGCCACAGAAATAAGTCTGCTCGACTGCAGGCCTGCCTAAATGGGGGGCCCGGATTTATGGAAAAGATAACATGCATGCCTTTTTTCCGCAGCGTCTTTTCCCCGTCAGCCATGTCGTAGTTTTTTTTAGCGCTTCCATGGCGAGTCTACTGACAGATATACCTTAGAAGTGTACGCTACTTTGTCTCAGAAATGCCAACAAGAGGATAGAAAGAAGGAGTTTATTGACTACAATGGCAACATGTGCATATTTTCAGGACTTATGCAGATCCCAAATACACATCAGCAGGTACCAGGAGGTAAGAAAAGTTGGTTTTGCATAATATTGTGCAGCAAAACACAAAATAATGTCTCCTAATAGGTGCCATTTTTGGGTCCTTATTCCCCCACCATAATAATATTGTATGTTGCAGCACAGTACGTCTGACTATGGTAGTCGTAATGCTCCCACAATCCATCCAGCAGTGCGACGTCGTACCTTACCAAAGTCCTACTAAAACATTTTGACAGATATTTGAGTGTAATGTTCTATATTTTCAGTACAATTTTAGGAAAACTTGTTTTTAGAGACCTTTCAGCCTGGTTTTAGGGTATTTTAGGGCTTTTCAAGGTTATGAAGGATCTCAGGTGCGGTGCTGACTCCCAAAAAGTCAGTCCTGGTTTTATTGGGTCTTAGCATATAGAGAAAAAAGAGGGGGTTATTGACTACAAAGGCGGAGACGTGCAAATTTTCAGGATTTATGCAGATCCCAAATACACATCAGCAGGTACCAGAAGGTCAGAAAAGTTGGTTTTGCATAATATTGTGCCACAAAATACAAGATAATGTCTCCTAATAGGTGCCATTTTTGGGTCCTTATTCCCCCACCATAATAATATTATACGTTGCAGCACAGTACGTCTGACTATGGTAGTCGTAATGCTCCCACAATCCATCCAGCAGTGCGACGTCGTACCTTACCAAAGTCCTACTAAAACATTTTGACAGGTATTTGAGTGAAATGTTCTATATTTTCAGTACCATTTTAGGAAAACTTGTTTTTAAACAACTATTTTAGAGACCTTTCAATCTTGTTTTAGGGTCTTTTAGGACTTTTAACGGTTGTGAAGCATCTCGGGTGGAATGTTGACTCTCAAAAACTGTCAGTCCTGGTTCTACAGGGTCTAAGAGGACAGAGAACAAGGAGGAGTTTATTGACTACAATGGCAACATGTGCACATTTTCAGGACTTATGCAGATCCCAAATACACATCAGCAGATACCAGAAGGTAAGAAAAGTTGGTTTTGCATAATATTGTGCAACAAAACACAAGATAATGTCTCCTAATAGGTGCCATTTTTGGGTCCTTATTCACCCACCATAATAATATTGTATGTTGCAGCACAGTACGTCTGACTATGGTAGTCGTAATGCTCCCACAATCCATCCAGCAGTGCGACGTCGTACCTTACCAAAGTCCTACTAAAACATTTTGACAGATATTTGAGTGTAATGTTCTATGTTTTCAGTACAACTTTAGGAAAACTTGTTTTTAAACAACTATTTTAGAGACATTTCAGTCTGGTTTTAGGGTCTTTTAGGGCTTTTTAAGTTTTTGAAGGATCCCGGGTGGAATGTTGACTCTCAAAAACTGTCAGTCCTGGTTCTACTGGGTCTTAGAGGACAGAGAACAGGGAGGAGTTTATTGACTACAATGGCAACATGTGCACATTTTCAGGACTTATGCAGATCCAAAATACACATCAGCAGGTACCAGAAGGTCAGAAAAGTTGGTTTTGTGTAACATTGTGAAACAAAACACCAGAAAATGTCTCCTAATAGGTGCCATTTTGAGGCCCTTATTCACCCACCATAATAATAGTGTATGTTGCAGCACAGTACGTCTGACTATGGTAGTCGTAATGCTCCCACAATCCATCCGGCAGTGCGACGTTGTACCTTACCAAAGTCCTACTAAAACATTTTGACAGGTATTTGAGTGAAATGTTCTATATTTTCAGTACAATTTTAGGAAAACTTGTTTTTAAACAACCTTTTTAGAGACCTTTCAGCCTGGTTTTAGGGTCTTTTAGGGCTTTTCAAGGTTATGAAGGATCTCAGGTGCAGTGCTGACTTTCAAAAAGTCAGTCCTGGTTTTATTGGGTCTTTGCATATAGAGAAAAAAGAGGGGGTTATCGACTAAAAAAGCGGAGACGTGCAAATTTTCAGGATTAATGCAGATCCCAAATACACATCAGCAGGTACCAGAAGGTCAGAAAAGTTGGTTTTGCATAATATTGTGCCACAAAACACAAGATAATGTCTCCTAATAGGTGCCATTTTTGGGTCCTTATTCCCCCACCATAATAATAGTGTATGTTGCAGCACAGTACGTCTGACTATGGTAGTCGTAATGCTCCCACAATCCATCAAGCGGTGCGACGTCGTAGCTTACCAAAGTGCTGCTAAAACATTTTGACGGATATTTGAGTGTAATGTTCTATATTTTCAGTACAATTTTAGGAAAACTTGTTTTTAAACAACTATTTTAGAGACATTTCCGTCTGGTTTTAGGGTCTTTTAGGGCTTTTAAAGGTTGTGAAGGATCTCGGGTGGAATGTTGACTCTCATAAACTGTCAGTCCTGGTTCTACTGGGTCTTAGAGGATAGAAAAAAAGGAGGAGTCTATTGACTACAAAGGCGGATGCGTGCAATTTTTCAGGACTTATGCAGATCCCAAATACACATCAGCAGGTACCAGAAGGTCAGAAAAGTTGGTTTTGCATAATATTGTGAAACAAAACACCAGATAATGTCTCCTAATAGGTGCCATTTTTGGGTCCTTATTCACCCACCATAATAATATTGTATGTTGCAGCACAATACGTCTGATTATGATAGTCGTAATGCTCCCACAATCCATCAAGCGGTGCGACGTCGTAGCTTACCAAAGTCCTACTAAAACATTTTGACAGATATTTGAGTGAAATGTTCTATATTTTCAGTACAATTTTAGGGAAACTTGTTTTTAAACAACTATTTTAGAGACATTTCAGTCTGGTTTTAGGGTCTTTTAGGGCTTTAAGGTTATGAAAGATTTTAGGTGGGATGTTGACTCTCAAAAACTGTCGATCCTGGTTCTACTGGGTCTTAGAGGACAGAGAACAAGGAGGAGTTTATTGACTACAATGGCAACATGTGCACATTTTCAGGACTTATGCAGATCCCAAATACACATCAGCAGGTACCAGAAGGTCAGAAAAGTTGGTTTTGCATAATATTGTGCAACAAAACACAAGATAATGTCTCCTAATAGGTGCCATTTTTGGGTCCTTATTCACCCACCATAATAATATTGTATGTTGCAGCACAGTACGTCTGACTATGGTAGTTGTAATGCTCCCACAATCCATCGAGCGGTGCAGCTTCATAGCTTACCAAAGTCCTCTTAAAACATTTTGATAGTTTTTTGAGCACCGTGTGCAATATTTTGAATGGAAAATCAAAGTGTTGGTGTTGCTTGCTTACAGGTACTCACAAGTGTCATTTATTGAACAAGCCTCAACCTGCAGTCCACCCGTATCTCTTTATAAAGTTAAAGTACCAATGATTGTCTCACACACACACAAGATGTGGCGAAATCATTCTCTGCATTTGACCCATCACCCTTGATCCCCCCCCTGGGAGGTGAGGGGAGCAGTGGGCAGCAGCGGTGCCGCGCCTGGGAATCTGTTTGGTGATATAACCCCCAATTCCAACCCTTGATGCTCAGTGCCAAGCAGGGAGGTAATGGCTCCCATTTTTATAGTCTTTGGTATGACTCGGCTGGGGTTTGAACTCACAACCTACCCATCTCAGGGCGGACACTCTAACCACTAGGCCACTGGGTAGTTATGTTGGACTGCCATCTACTGGTCACACTTGTACCAAATAACAGTGCTTGTAGGTGGGTGAGCTCAAGCAGAATTAATACGTACATAAGGCGCACCGGGTTATACGCCGCACCGTCCATTTTTGTGAACATGAAAGAATTTCAAGTGCGCCTTATAGTCCGAAGGCTGCTACGGCCCTTTCTCCACCGCTGCCTGCGCCTCGTTTCAAAGTTGCACCAGAACCCGCCACCATTTCCACACCTACCGGCCTTCTTCATGCCACGGGATGAAATCACACGTCGGTGATGACTTTGTTACGCCGCGTGTCACGTCGGCTCACGTCAGCACCGCCACTACCCCAGGTCCTCGCACGTCATCTTCCGGGCTCGGCTTCTCCCCTGCCGGCGAAGGTTGACTCAGCGCCCGTTTGGGACGGGAGTGATCAGATGTGAGTAGATCCGTCCTGCAGCTCGGCAGGCAGCTGAGGCTAGGGAGAGGGAGGAGGGGAGAGTGAGTCAAATGGGAGATGACAGAGGATTCAAATGGGGAGGAAAAAGGCGAGATGCTGCAAGAGCGGGGGGATGTCAGACAAGGAAATGAGGAAATAGAGAGCATGAAGGCAGCAAAATAGTGAGGAGAGAAGAAAGAAACTGGGGGGCTGGAACTTTTCAATTACAGCACTCGCAGACAACAAAGACCCAGATTCCAAGAGACGAGAACAGCCTGCTGCCCAGAGGGAGAAGCTCATTTATCCTCGTTCATGTCTTCTATCTTCTCTCAACACAATTTACAAGTTGGAATATTTAATGCTCTGCTATTGTTGCGCCAGCAAACTTCCCCACCGTTGCAGCCAGAACTACACACCCAATCGGCTTTGTCTCAAAAACCCATGTTTGGGAACATGACTGCGACAGTCCAGAGGTCTGTCAGCCGTGCGGACGGCAATTAGAGCTACTTAGACTCGGAGACGTGACCTCCTGGTATTGGATCGACTGCCCTAATCCCACGCGGGAGTTTAAAAAAAGGAGAACAAATAACAGGAACACAGAAGCAGATTGATCCGAGCAGACTATCGATTCAACCTCGTCATGGAGAACGGACTCCTCGCAGCCCATTAGCGCAGTTCCTCGGTGCCGAGGATGATAGGAGGAATCGGACAAACGTCAAATATCAATGAAGCAACTTCCGCAAACAAAGTCACCATTTCTGCGGGGGCGTGACCCTACGGAGAGTAGAGATTTGTCCGCTGTACCTGTCAGTCCAGTCGAGACGTGGTCCCAGGATTCAAAACCTCTAGGATTGATCGTCTCTTTCCCGACAATTGCATCTTTACGTTGTTTCGTGACAAGGGACAGATTGGTGATTCAATCAATCAATGTTTATTTATATAGCCCCAAATCACAAATGTCTCAAAGGACTGCACAAATCATTACGACTACAACATCCTCGGAAGAACCCACAAAAGGGCAAGGAAAACTCACACCCAGTGGGCAGGGAGAATTCACATCCAGTGGGACGCCAGTGACAATGCTGACTATGAGAAACCTTGGAGAGGACCTCAGATGTGGGCAACCCCCCCCCCCCCCCCCCCCCTCTAGGGGACCGAAAGCAATGGATGTCGAGCGGGTCTAACATGATACTGTGAAAGTTCAATCCATAGTGGCTCCAACATAGCCGCGAGAGTTCAATTCAAGCGGATCCAAGACAGCAGCGAGAGTCCCGTCCACAGGAAACCATCTCAAGCGGATCAGCAGCGTAGAGATGTCCCCAACCGATACAGGCGAGCGGTCCATCCTGGGTCCCGACGAGCGGTCCATCCTGGGTCTCGACTCTGGACAGCCAGTACTTCATCCATGGTCATCGGACCGGACCCCCTCCACAAGGGAGGGGGGGACATAGGAGAAAGAAAAGAAGCGGCAGATCAACTGGTCTAAAAAGGAGGTATATTTAAAGGCTAGAGTATACAGATGAGTTTTAAGGTGAGACTTAAATGCTTCACGGGTGTGCCGAAATTTGGACATGGGTTCAACTTAAGTGACGTGAAGTACCATGAATTGATTAACGTGGATCTCGACTTAAACTTATTGGGGTGTTACCATTTAGTGGTCAATTGTACGGAATATGTACTGTACTATCTACTAATATAAGTCTCAATCAATCAATCAATCAATCAATCAAGTGAGGTGTGTACCGAAAGGGGTAAGAGTGAATTGGTGGACCTTACAGAGCCCTGCAGATGCTCTAACTCAGGACTTTCAAACTCGCAGTCCAATAACGGTGTTCCTCAGTGCCGAGGAAGATGAGAAGAATCGGACCAATATCAAGTATCAATGAAGCGACTTCTGCTAACAAAATCACCATTTCTGTGGGTGTGACCCTGCGTGGGCAGAGAATCGTCCGATGTACCTGTCAGTCCAGTCGAGACGTGGTCCCAGGATTCAGAACCTCTGGGATTGATCGTCTCTTTGCCGACAATTGCATCTTTACGTTGTTTCGTAACAAGGGACAGATTGGTGATTAGCACGGGTGTGCCGAAATTTGGACATGGGTTTAACCGAAAGGGGTAAGAGTGAAATGGTGGACCAGATGCTCTAACTCAGGGGTTTCAAACTCACAGTCCAATGACGGTGTTCCTCAGTGCCGAGGAGGATGAGAAGAATCGGGCAACATCAAATATCAAAAAAGCGACTTCTGCTGACAAAAATACCTTTCCTGTGGGTGTGACCCTCTGGGGAGCAAAGATTGGTCTGCTGTACCTCTCAGTCCAGTCACAGAAGAGACGTGGTCCCAGGGATCAGAACCTCTGGGATTGATCGTCTCCTCCTGACAATTGCACCCTTACGTTATTTCGTGACGAGACAGATTGGTGGTTAGCGGGGGTGTACCGAAATACGGACATGGCTTCAACTGCAGGTGTAGGTGATGTGTGTACCGGAAGCGAAAGAGTGAAATTGTGGACCTTACAGAGGTATGCAGATGCTCTAACTCAGTGGTTCCCAAAGTGGGCGGTACCGCCCCCCTGGGGGCGGTGGAAAGATCTGGGGGGGCGGTGAGGAAGAAGGGGGCGGTAGGGGGGCGGCAGTCCGAAGTCGGAAGTTCGAACGGGGGAGGGGGGGCGGGCGCTAGGAATTCAGTGGGGAGCCAAGGGGGCGCCAGCCTGCAAAAGTTTGGGAACCATTGCTCTAACTCAAGGGGTTTCAAACAGACATCTTGAGAAACTTAAAAGGAAAGAGAGAAAGTGCCCAAAGAAAGGTGTGCCAAGTTGTGGCATCATGTCCAAAAAGACTTGATAATACCGCCAAAGGTGCATCAACTAAGTTTTGAGCAAAGGGTCTGAATACTTTTTTTTTATTTTCAATACATTTGCATTTTTTTTTTTTAAATATTCCTGTCACATTGTCATGGTGTGACTGTTCAAAAAAATCACAAGACTACTTCATCTCTACAGAACTATTTCATGAGGGGTTCCCTCAATCATCAGGAGATTTTAATGGAAGCCTTCACATACAATGGTTTGTATAGAGCACAGAGTGGGTGGGTACAGGCGGGCGTGGGGGCGTGCACACCTTACAACAGGTGTAATAAAAGATGCAACCTATGCTTAAAAGAGAAACTGTTTATTATATATCACCCAGACCTGTCATCCCTCAACAAGCGCAGAGAAATCATATCAGCATGCCGTCAGATACAGAAACACCTCCTAAGTAACACATGAGTCAATCACCACGCCCTACGCCTGCTTGTACCCACCCACTCTGTGCCCTATATAAACCATTGTATGTGAATGCTTCCATTAAAATCTCCTGATGATTGAGGGAACCCCTCATGAAACAGATCTGTAGAGATGAAGTAGTCTTGTGATTTTTCCCACACCTACATATATATATATATATATATATATATATATGTATATATATATATATATATATATATATATATATATATATATATATATATATAGCAGAACAAAAAAGAGAACAACGTTCCAAACATTGTATTTTAACCCGTAACAGAAAATATTTGAATACATAGGTCTACTACACAACTGTATCTTAATGCTGTCATTAGGCTGGTACTTAATGAATACTTAGGTCTACTACACTACTGTATCTTAATGCTGTCATTATGGTGGTACTTAATGAATACTTAGGTCTACTACACTACTGTATTTAATGTTGTCATGATGGTGGTACTTAATGAATACTTAGGTCTACTACACTACTGTATTTAATGTTGTCATGATGGTGGTACTTAATGAATACTTAGGTCTACTACACTACTGTATCTTAATGCTGTCATTATGGTGGCACTTAATGAATACTTAGGTCTACTACACTACTGTATTTAATGTTGTCATTATGGTGGTACTTAATGAATACTTAGGTCTACTACACTACTGTATTTAATGTTGTCATGATGGTGGTACTTAATGAATACTTAGGTCTACTACACTACTGTATTTAATGTTGTCATTATGGTGGTACTTAATGAATACTTAGGTCTACTACACTACCGTATTCAATGTTGTCATAATGGTGGTACTTAATGAATACTTAGGTCTACTACACTACTGTATTTAATGTTGTCATGATGGTGGTACTTAATGAATACTTAGGTCTACTACACTACTTTATTTAATGTTGTCATGATGGTGGTACTTAATGAATACTTAGGTCTACTACATTACTGTTTTTAATGTTGTCATGATGGTGGTACTTAATGAATACTTAGGTCTACTACACTACTGTATTTAATGTTGTCATTATAGTGGTACTTAATGAATACTTAGGTCTACTACACTACTGTATTAAATGTTGTCATGATGGTGGTACTTAATGAATACTTAGGTTTTCTTCCTAGGAGCAGTTTTGTCTGTGTTTTATTCCTAGGGGGCGCTAGAGCGCAATTTTCAGTTTTGGGGTTTGGTTTTTTATTAGATGGCAATTTTCGCCAGTCCTGATGTGTGTGCCAAGTTTGGTGAGTTTTGAAGCATTTTAAGGGGGTCAAATTACAGCTCCAAGAGGAAAAAAATGACATTTATTTAGAAAACTTTTGTTTTGAAGGGGTTTTTGCCAACTTCCTGTTTATTTTTGCTGAAGAAGGTCAGTTTATGAAATATAAGCGTAAGTCAGACCTACATAGAGGTTTTTGTTTCATGTCTCTACCACATTCCTACCGGAAGTTACAAGCAGTTTTGTCTGTGTTTTCTTCCTATGAGCAGTTTTGTCTGTGTTTTATTCCTAGGGGGCGCTAGAGCGCAATTTTCAGTTTTGGGGTTTGGTTTTTTTTTAGATGGCAATTTTCGCCAGTCCTGATGTTTGTGTTAAATTTGGTGAGTTTTGAAGCATGTTAAGGGGGTCAAATTACAGCTCAAAGAGGAAAAAAAATGACATTTATTTAGAAAACTTTTGTTTTGAAGGGGTTTTTGCCAACTTCCTGTTGATTTTTGCTGAAGGAGGTCAGTTTATGAAATATAAGCCTAGGTCAGACCTACATAGAGGTTTTTGTTTCATGTCTCTACGACGTTACTACCGGAAGTTACAAGCAGTTTTGTCTGTGAATTTATTCCTAGGGGGCGCTAGAGCGCAATTTTGAGTTTTGGTTTTTTGATTAGATGGCAATTTTCGCCAGTCCTGATGTGTGTGTTAAATTTGGTGAGTTTTGAAGCATGTTAAGGGGGCCAAATTACAGCTCAAAGAGGCGGCGGTATAATAACAATAAAACCTTAGAAATACAATAGGGTCCTCTGTCCCAAAGGGACATTCGGTCCCTAATAAAACAATGTTTAAATTTGGTCTTTTTTTTTTTTTTATCAAAATGAGGATTAATGGTCCCAATTAGCAGCTTTTGTAGTGCACAGCATTTAAAAAAAAAAGCGGGGTTTGAATTACAATACATCATAATATTGATATGTATGATAATTACCAGCCTTGTTCATTCTGAAGTGGAACTGGGACTTTTGGACCGGTGTTGGGTTCCAGGTTTGGTTCTGGTGGGACTGTTGGGAGGGACTTTGCAATCCTAAAACCGGTGGATACGTTTGCGGCGTGTCAGGAAGCTGCTGGGCCGTGAACGTGGTGACACACCACTGAGGCGCTGTCACGGTCAAATAGTTTACACACTCCATGGCCAGACTGGGGGGGGGACTTGTGGGGGACATTGGGGCTCAGGACCGGGGTCAAGCAGTAACCAACCGCAAGGTTTCTCGTTTAAATCTCCGCCCCAGTCACTGCCGTCGTGCCTTTGGGCATGACACTTCACCCACGTTGTCCCCGGACCTTGTCCACTAATGGATGCTTCACTGACCAAGAGGCTGACTTATGACCTGAGCCGGTCCCCAGGCGGGCACTGTGGGTGCCCACTGTCCATTACTCAGGAGGATTGATGGCTTATGTGATAAATAATTCTTCTTCTAAGTACCCAAAAGGGTCTACTGTACAGACACAACACACTAAAGTATCCTGTCCGGCTTGAAAGTGTTACTCTGAATCGACATATTTAAGTGCCACACCAGTGGTCAGGATCGCTTCAGGACAAACAAAGATTTGTTGAAATTTTACCTATTTCTGGTGTGAAAGCAAAGCCGAAAAAAGTCGGGTTACGTAGCCGTGGAGACCATCAAACATGACTTTTAACACCATCACCTGGTACATGTTGCGGGACCATCAAACATGACTTTTAACACCATCACCTGGTACATGTTGTGAGACCATCAAACATGACTTTTAACACCATCACCTGGTACATGTTGTGAGACCATCAAACATGACTTTTAACACCATCACCTGGTGCATGTTGTGAGACCATCAAACATGACTTTTAACACCATCACCTGGTACATGTTGTGAGACCATCAAACATTAATTTTAACACTATCACCTGCTACATGTTGTGAGACCATCAAACATGACTTTTAACACCATCACCTACATGTTGTGAGACCATCAATCATGACTTTTAACACCATCACCTGGTGCATGTTGTGAGACCATCAAACATGACTTTTAACACCATCACCTGGTACATGGTGTGAGACCGTCAAAGATGACTTTTAACACCATCACCTGGTACATGTTGTGAGACCATCAAACATAACTTTTAACACCATCACCTACATGTTGTGAGACCATCAAACATGACTTCTAACACCATCGCCTACTACATGTTGTGAAACCATCAATCATGACTTTTAACACCATCACCTGGTATATGTTGGGAGACCATCGAACATGACTTTTACACCATCACCTGGTACATGTTGCGGGACCATCAAACATGACTTTGAACACCATCACCTGGTACATGTTGTGAGACCATCAAACATGACTTTGAACACCATCACCTGGTACATGTTGTGAGACCATCAAACATGACTTTTAACACCATCACCTGGTACATGTTGTGAGACCATCAAACATGACTTTTAACACCATCACCTGGTGCATGTTGTGAGACCATCAAACATGACTTTTAACACCATCACCTGGTACATGTTGTGAGACCATCAAACATTAATTTTAACACTATCACCTGCTACATGTTGTGAGACCATCAAACATGACTTTTAACACCATCACCTACATGTTGTGAGACCATCAATCATGACTTTTAACACCATCACCTGGTGCATGTTGTGAGACCATCAAACATGACTTTTAACACCATCACCTGGTACATGGTGTGAGACCATCAAAGATGACTTTTAACACCATCACCTGGTACATGTTGTGAGACCATCAAACATAACTTTTAACACCATCACCTACATGTTGTGAGACCATCAAACATGACTTCTAACACCATCGCCTACTACATGTTGTGAAACCATCAATCATGACTTTTAACACCATCACCTGGTATATGTTGGGAGACCATCAAACATGACTTTTACACCATCACCTGGTACATGTTGCGGGACCATCAAACATGACTTTGAACACCATCACCTGGTACATGTTGCGGGACGATCAAACATGACTTTTAACACCATCACCTGGTACATGTTGTGAAACCATCAAACATGACTTTTAACACCATCACCTGGTACATGTTGTGAGACCATTAAACATGACTTTTAACACCATCACCTGGTACATGTTGTGAGACCATCAAACATGACTTTTAACACCATCACCTGGTACATGTTGTGAGACCATCAAACATGACTTTTAACACCATCACCTGGTACATGTTGTGACACCATCAAACATGACTTTTAACACCATCACCTGGTACATGTTGTGAGACCTTCAAACATGACTTTTAACACCATCACCTGGTACATGTTGTGAGACCATCAAACATGACTTTCAACACCATCACCTGGTACATGTTGTGAGACCATCATACATGACTTTTAACACCATCACCTAGTACATGTTGTGAGACCATCAAACATGACTTTTAACACCATCACCTGGTACATTATGTAAGACCATCAAACATGACTTTTAACACCATCACCTGGTACATGTTGTGAGACCATCAAACATGACTTTTAACACCATCACCTGGTACATGTTGTGAAACCATCAAACATGACTTTTACACCATCACCTGGTACATGTTGCGGGACCATCAAACATGACTTTTAACACCATCAACTGGTACATGTTGTGAGACCATCAAACATGATTTTTAACACCATCACCTGGTACATGTTGTGAGACCATCAATCATGACCTTTACACCATCACCTGGTACATGTTGTGAGACCATCAAACATGACTTTTAACACCATCACCTGGTACATGTTGTGACACCATTAAACATGACTTTTAACACCATCACCTGGTACATGTTGTGAGACCATCAAACATGACTTTTAACACCATCACCTGGTACATGTTGTGAAACCATCAAACATGACTTTTAACACCATCACCTGGTACATGTTGTGAGACCATCAAACATGACTTTTAACACCATCACCTGGTACATGTTGTGAGACCATCAAACATGACTTTTAACACCATCACCTGGTACATTGTTGTGAGACCATCAAACATGACTTTTAACACCATCACCTGGTACATGTTGTAAGACCATCAAACATGACTTTTAACACCATCACCTGGTACATGTTGTGGGACCATCAAACATGACTTTTAACACCATCACCTGGTACATGTTGTGGGACCATCAAACATGACTTTTAACACCATCACCTGGTACATGTTGTGAGACCATCAATCATGACTTTTAACACCATCACCTGGTACATGTTGTGAGACCATCAAACATGACTTTTAACACCATCACCTGGTACATGTTGTGAAACCATCAAACATGACTTTTAACACCATCACCTGGTACATGTTGTGAGACCATCTAACATGACTTTTAACACCATCACCTGGTACATGTTGTGAGACCATCAAACATGACTTTTAACACCATCACCTGGTACATGTTGTGAGACCATCAAACATGACTTTTAACACCATCACCTGGTACATGTTATGAGACCATCAAACATGACTTTTAACACCATCACCTGGTACATGTTGTGAGACCATCAAACATGACTTTTAACACCATCACCTGGTACATGTTGTGAGACCATCAAACATGGCTTTTAACACCATCACCTGGTACATGTTGTGTGACCATCAAACATGACTTTTAACACCATCACCTGGTACATGTTGTGAGACCATCAAACATGACTTTTAACACCATCACCTGGTACATGTTGTGAGACCATTAAACATGACTTTTAACACCATCACCTGCTACATGTTGTGAGACCATCAAACATGACTTTTAACACCATCACCTGGTACATGTTGTGAGACCATCAAACATGACTTTTAACACCATCACCTGGTACATGTTGTGAGACCATCAAACATGGCTTTTAACACCATCACCTGGTACATGTTGTGAGACCATCAAACATGACTTTTAACACCATCACCTGGTACATGGTGTGAGACCATCAAAGATGACTTTTAACACCATCACCTGGTACATGTTGTGAGACCATCAAACATGACTTTTAACACCATCACCTACATGTTGTGAGACCATCAAACATGACTTCTATCACCATCGCCTACTACATGTTGTGAGACCATCAATCATGACTTTTAACACCATCACCTGGTATATGTTGGGAGACCATCAAACATGACTTTTACACCATCACCTGGTACATGTTGCGGGACCATCAAACATGACTTTGAACACCATCACCTGGTACATGTTGTGAAACCATCAAACATGACTTTTAACACCATGACCTGGTACATGTTGTGAAACCATCAAACATGACTTTTAACACCATCACCTGGTACATGTTGTGAGACCATCAATCATGACTTTTAACACCATCACCTGGTATATGTTGGGAGACCATCAAACATGACTTTTACACCATCACCTGGTACATGTTGCGGGACCATCAAACATGACTTTGAACACCATCACCTGGTACATGTTGTGAAACCATCAAACATGACTTTTAACACCATGACCTGGTACATGTTGTGAAACCATCAAACATGACTTTTAACACCATCACCTGGTACATGTTGTGAGACCATCAATCATGACTTTAACACCATCACCTGGTACATGTTGCGGGACCATCAAACATGACTTTTAACACCATCAACTGGTACATGTTGTGAGACCATCAAACATGACTTTAAACACCATCACCTGGTACATGTTGTGAGACCATCAAACATGTCTTTTAACACCATCACCTGGTACATGGTGTGAGACCATCGAAGATGACTTTTAACACCATCACCTGGTACATGGTGTGAGACCATAAAAGATGACTTTTAACACCATCACCTGGTACATGTTGTGAGACCATCAAACATGACTTTTAACACCATCACCTGCTACATGTTGTGAGACCATCAAACATGACTTTTAACACCATCACCTGGTATATGTTGGGAGACCATCAAACATGACTTTTACACCATCACCTGGTACATGTTGCGGGACCATCAAACATGACTTTTACACCATCACCTGGTACATGTTGCGGGACCATCAAACATGACTTTTACACCATCACCTGGTACATGTTGCGGGACCATCAAACATGACTTTTAACACCATCAACTGGTACATGTTGTGAGACCATCAAACATGATTTTTAACACCATCACCTGGTACATGTTGTGAGACCATCAATCATGACCTTTACACCATCACCTGGTACATGTTGTGAGACCATCAAACATGACTTTTAACACCATCACCTGGTACATGTTGTAACACCATCAAACATGACTTTTAACACCATCACCTGGTACATGTTGTGAGACCATCAAACATGACTTTTAACACCATCACCTGGTACATGTTGTGAGACCATCAAACATGACTTTTAACACCATCACCTGGTACATGTTGTGACACCATCAAACATGACTTTTAACACCATCACCTGGTACATGTTGTGAGACCTTCAAACATGACTTTTAACACCATCACCTGGTACATGTTGTGAGACCATCAAACATGACTTTCAACACCATCACCTGGTACATGTTGTGAGACCATCATACATGACTTTTAACACCATCACCTAGTACATGTTGTGAGACCATCAAACATGACTTTTAACACCATCACCTGGTACATTATGTAAGACCATCAAACATGACTTTTAACACCATCACCTGGTACATGTTGTGAGACCATCAAACATGACTTTTAACACCATCACCTGGTACATGTTGTGAAACCATCAATCATGACTTTTAACACCATCACCTGGTACATGTTGTGAGACCATCAAACATGACTTTTAACACCATCACCTGGTACATGTTGTGAGACTATCAAACATTACTTTAAACACCATCACCTGGTACATGTTGTGAGACCATCAAACATGACTTTTAACACCATCACCTGGTACATGTTGGGAGACCATCAAACATGACTTTTAACACCATCACCTGGTACATGTTGTGAGACCATCAAACATGACTTTTAACACCATCACCTGGTACATGTTGTGAGACCGTCAAACATGACTTTTAACACCATCACCTGGTACATGTTGTGAGACCATCAATCATGACTTTTAACACCATCACCTGGTACATGTTGTGAGACCATCAAACATGACTTTTAACACCATCACCTGGTACATGTTGTGAGACCATCAAACATGACTTTTAACACCATCACCTGGTACATGTTGTGAGACCATCAATCATGACTTTTAACACCATCACCTGGTACATGTTGTCAGACCATCAAACATGACTTTTAACACCATCACCTGGTACATGTTGTGAGACCATCAAACATGACTTTTAACACCATCACCTGGTACACGGTGTGAGACCATCAAACATGACTTTTAACACCATCACCTGGTACATGTTGTGAAACCATCAAACATGACTTTTAACACCATCACCTGGTACATGTTATGAGACCATCAAACATGACTTTTAACCCCAAAATTCAAGTTTGCACTCTAGCGCCCCCTAGGAATAAAACACTGACAAAACTGCTCTTGGGAAGAGAAAACAGAAAAAACTGCTTGTAACTTCCGGTAGGAATGTCGTCAAGACATGAAACAAAAACCTCTATGTAGGTCTCACTTAGACCTACATTTCATTCATTGACATCCTTCAGCAAAAATCAATTACCCCTTCAAAACAAAAGTTTTGTAAAAACCTGTCACCTTTTTTCAAACATTATCTCCTCTGAGCGCATTTGTTGTGTCAAACTCGCACAGGAAAGAGATTGAACCCTTCTGATTGAAAGTTGCGCAAATAGTTTTTGTAACTGCTCCGGTTTTGATTTTACGAGCCTTCAAAGAACCGCTACGCCGATGCTGCTGCGCTGCTGCCGTCTCAAGATGGCCGCTTGAAAGCAGGAAGCACCAGCGTGACCACACAATGCAGAGAAGGTAGGTAATGTGCGGGTAAAGATATGTTGACTGGGTGAAAGAAGGAGGCAACAGTTGGACACCAGGATACAGAGAAGGTAGGTAATGTGCTGGTAAAGATATGTTGACTGGGTGAAAGAAGGAGGCACCAGTTTGACTCCAGGATACAGAGAAGGTAGGTAAAGTGCAGGTAAAGATATGTTGAATGGGTAAAGGCAGGAAACACCAGCAAAAGTCGGTCCCGTCCATCGCTGCTTGCAGCTTTAATTGATACTTATTTTGTCAAGGTTTTCCAAGGGCCACAGAAAATGAAGTGACGTGCCACATCTGGCCCCCAGGGCCTTGAGTTTGACACCTGTGTATTAGAGACACTTGGACTTCACACTATTTGATCAATCAGACCAATTTAGAGCATGGAAACGTAGCGATTTGTACATTTAGGCCGCCTCCCCCTCCAGCGCTGGCTAGCATATGGTCGCTAACTTGGACTGCAACATCTTTAAGCCTTCACACGCCTGAGAGATTTGTCAAGAGATGTTTCTGCGAGGAAGGTGGGAAGTGTATTTGCACCAACACCTGCTCCTACATCTGTCTCGCTCATCAGCTTGAAGAACATTTGTTGGACAAAAAGCAGTGAAGTTGTCACCTTGTGTAAAAGGTAAATTAAAAAAAAGAATACAATTATTTGCTAGTCCTTTTCAACCTATATTCAATTGAATAGATAAGCTATTTAATATTCCTACTGAGAATTATTAAGTAATTTTTTTTTGCAAATAATCATAAATTCCGGCCCAATTAGCCTTTCTGGGTGTTGCTGATAAATGACTGTGGCTTTGCATAGTAGAGTTTTAACTTGAACTTGAAGATGTAGCGACAAACTGTAGTTATTGACAGTGGTATTCTGAAGTGTTCCTCAGCCCATGTGGTGATGACGTGGCTTTTTTCATGCCCGAGGGATCCAAGGTGCGTAATATCGTGGCTTACGTGCAGTGATTTCTCCAGATTTTCCGAACATTGTGATGGTATTACAGAACGTAGATGGTGAAATCCCTAAATTCCTTGCAATAGCTGCTCGAGAAATGTTGTTGACAAAGTGGTGACCCTTGCCCCGTCCTCTGTGAATTAGTGAGCATTTCACGGAAGCTGCTTTTATAGCCAATCACGGCAACCACCTGTTCCCAATTAGCCTGTGCACATGTGGGATGTTCCAAATAGGTTTCTCAGTGTGAACATGACCCCAACCCAAACCCTAACCCCTAGCCTAACCCTAACCCCAATTCTAACCCCCCTAACCCTAACCAGTGTGAATATAAGTTGAAAAGGATTTGTTGCATTCTCTTTTTATTTACCATTTACACAACCTGACAACTTCACAAGTTTGGGGGTTTGTAGACAGCAGCCACACTTTTCAATATCAGCTTAGGAAAAGGTCCTCATTTCTTGGAGGTGACTAGATAATCTCTTCCCAAAGTTATTGTGCCACCCAGCAAATTGGAACGTGTCAAGAAACTTGTTCCCTGGTAATAACCGGTAATCATTCTGACCGGTAAATCCATGTCAGCCTCGTAAGAGGCGTCTTTAGGCACACCAGCCCCCGGCTGTACAGTTTTGTCACAGGACCACACCAGGAAAAAAACAGGGCCGGTATTTAGCCCATTATCGGACTGATTTTAGCACATTTGTGTGGCGCTGTAATACCAAATAATGAGGATGAATCATGAGACGGTGGTATTGACTGATAGAAGCAGTCCTGATGCTTATCACCGCGCCGGGCCGAGGACTGCAATCCACTCAGACTGTACACACCACCCTACCTCTCTGGCTTGGGGAAGGGAGAGGCGGTGTGGGAAGGGAGGGTGGGGGTGTTGGAGAAAAAGCTCTCTGTGTGGAAGCAGCCGCTCATTCACCAAGCAGCTCACACCGCGGAGGGAGGAAGAGGCGGAGGACAACAGCTGCTGCGGCGTTTTGCATGAAAATAGAAGAGGCGGACAAACATCTTTAACAACGGCATTCATGCTGCGGGAGACTCCGGTACGGGTGACGGCGTTCTCTGTTTGGATGTACGGAATGACATGGCGCACGGACGCCGGGGGTTTGCCTCCCTGTGACAAAGTTGAGCGAGAGCGGATGTCAAGTTGAAAGAAATCCCAATTCCTTTGTCCGACCGGCGAACGGGAGATGTTTTATTCACCAGTCTTGCCGGACTGGGGGACGACTCATTTCCGGGAGTGCATCGTTTGCTCGTAATTGCAAAGTCAGGTGAGTACAACGCGGCGCTCAAATGGATTTGTGATATGCGGAACTCGCAACTAACGACTTCTTGCCTCCTCCCGGTCCAGAGAGAATGAGGTGTCGTTGGGTGAAGCATGAGCCCTCGGAGAATCAGTCATAGGCGGCTGTCTCTGCTATGGATAAGTGCGGCTCTCGGCCTCTGGCTCTGCTGCGGATGCAGGACCTCCAGGGCCGCGGCCGCAGCCGGCGGAGACGCGGCCGGCGGAGTCGCCGGACCGGGCGTAGGCGCCCCCGGGGGCTCGCTCGCCTGGCTACTGTCGGATAAAGGACCTTTCCACCAGTCCTTGGAGTTCACCGAGGCGGCGGAGAGAAACCAGCAAGGCTTTAGCACCAGATACAAGATCTACAGGTGAGAGAGGTTTGTGTGTGATGGAATGTGAGGTGTGTGCATTCCACCCGACACGGCAGGGGGAACCAGAGTGGAATTAATCAGTGGAGAGATGTGCTGAAAGCCAGCCTCCGTTCTAAGGATCGCCCTCCCAGGTGTCACACCTGCCAGAGCTCAGCCATCCTGCCTAAACCTTTCATCGGGTGACATTCACCTTTTACCTCGAGCCACAATTCATGGACATGCGGTTAGAAGAAGATGTCAGTTCATTTCCAAAAATAGTAACTTAACGCACAAATTAACTCAATATCTCAAGTCAACATCTTCCATTGAAACCATCAAAATAATAACCATTTAGATTTTATTTATGTCCAAATAGTCCTAAATTAAAAGTACCACTGTATCATCTCCTCCATCTTTTGTGGTTTCTGGTTGCATTCAACTTCGGTTCATGCAACCGTTACTTAAACTTGTTGCTTCATCAAAATAAGTCTTGGACCTTAATTGCTTCTCGAGAGGACTGGAATTGAGTTGGATCTGTTCTGCCAGAAGTCCATCGATGTATAACAAAGAAGTACCGACAAGAACCCTTCGTACAGATTAAGGAAAACCACTAAATCTTGCATAGGCAAGCTTTGGGGACAACGGTAAGGAAAACTCCCTTCGCATGAAGACATCTTGAACACAACCGAGACCCGGTATCATGTGGTGAACCAAGGGCAAACCCCAAGGAAAAACATCGGACAAGAATCGAAATAAGAGGCTGGACAGGACCATGATCATTTGTCAGTTTTTGATGCACTGCTTGGTATTTGTGTCCCGCTCGTTGGCGAAAAAAGAGA
Source organism: Nerophis ophidion (assembly GCF_033978795.1). NCBI lineage: Eukaryota > Metazoa > Chordata > Actinopteri > Syngnathiformes > Syngnathidae > Nerophis > Nerophis ophidion. The sequence goes on from NC_084614.1 coordinate 6,994,255, forward strand.
GTAGCCAGATATGGTGGTTCGGCCATCTTCAGGGCGTCACCCAGACGCCTCCCTGGGGAGGGGTTTAGGGCACGTCCGACCGGTAGGAGGCCACGGGGAAGACCCAGGACACGTTGGGAAGACTATGTCTCCCGGCTGGCCTGGGAACGCCTCGGGATCCCCCGGGAAGAGCTGGACGTAGTGGCTGAAGAGAGGGAAGTCTGGGGTTCCCTGCCTAGGCTGCTGCTCCCTCAACGCCACCTCGGAGAAGCGGAAGAAGATGGATGAATAAACATCCAACACAGCACGACAGACGGATCGGTGCAGCGTCTTCAGTAATGACGACCCTGTATAGACCCGTTGTGGTAACGAAGAAGCTGAGCCGGAAGGATAAGCTCTCAATTTACCGGTTGAGCTAGGTTCCCACCCTCACCTATGGTCATGAGCTTTGGGTTATGACCTAAAGGACAAGATCATGTCGGCTGGTGGGGGTCTTCCTTAGCGATAGAATGAGAAGATCAAAGTAAAGCCACTGCTCCTCCACATGGAGAGGAACCAGATGAGGTGGTTCGGACATCTGGCCACCTACCTGGGGAGGTGTTTAGGGCACATCCGACTGGTAGGAAGTCACGTTGGAAAGACTATGTCTCTTGGTTGGCCTGGGAACGCCTCGGGAGGAGCAGGATAAAGTGTCTGGGAAGAGGGAAGTCTGGGTTTCCCTGCTTAGGCTGCTTCCCCCACAACCCAACCCTGGAGAAGTGGGACACGATATATGTATGTATGTATGTATGGACATCTAACAGGACTTGAGATCGACAGGCGGATCGGTGCAGTGTCTTCAATAATGACGACCCTGTATCGACCCGTCGTGGTGAAGAAGGAGCTTAGCCGGAAGGCAAAGCTCTCAATTTACCAGAAGATCTACATTCCCATCCTTACCTTGGTCCTGTGGGTAATGACCCAAAGGACAAGATCAGGGTGAGAAGCTCTGTCATCTGGGAGGAGCTCAAAGTAAAGCCGCTGCTCCTCCACATGGAGAAAAAGCCAGATGAGGGGGTTTGGGCATCTGGTCAGGATGCCACCCGAACGCCTCCCTAGGGAGGTGTTTCGGAAATGTCCGACCGGTAGGAGGCCACACTGGTAAGACTATGTCTACGGGGTGGCCTTGGAATGCCTCCAGATCCCCCGGGAGGAGCAGGACGAGGTGTCTGGGGAGCGGGAAGTCTGGGCTTTTCAGCTTAGGCTGCTCCCCCCCGCGACCTGACCTCGGCTAAGGGGAAGAAGATGGATGGTTGGCGAAAACACATCGCTGCTTACAAATAATGGGTTTGACGTTTGAATCTGGGGAACACACCTGTAGCTTTTGAGCCTAAGAGAAGGCTTCACGGAATTTGTTGCGCCTTTTTGAAACTCCTTGAAGGCTGACTGTGACAGTACCACGCTGTTGTCGCTCGGGTTCCATGGACCACCAAGGAAAGACATTCTTTTGAGCAGCTTTGACTTGCTTTATTTTTTCCAAATAAACCTTATCTGTGGTCTGGTCGCTCTTCCACGGCGTCTCCCGTTTCCCTCTCTCGCTCTGTGGTCCGCTCTTCAGTCGACCGCGTCTCTGTTTCTCGTGTCTTGCTCTCTGTTGCTTCCGCTCTTCAGGCACTGCTGCATGCTCTCCAACTCCTTCTGCCCCCATCTCTCCTCCTTCTCCCCTTTTATACATTGAGAAGCGATGCATTGATTGTGTCCAGCTCCGCGGCCCATGCACCTGATCTCGCCTGCGGCGTCGCTCCCGGCACACCCCACCTCGCCGCTCGCTCGCATTCTCTGCCTCCTCGCCGCCATCTTGGGCCGGGCTCCCGCGTGCCCTGCCGCTCCGTCAGACCATCGGCTCGGCTTCTCCACACTGACCTTGCCCTGCTACATTACTGACCTCAAGGACTGCCAGTCTCGCAGCGGTCTGTTTGGATTCCGCCTCTCCCTACCACTGTGTTGGTTTCATCGCAATTGATTGCTCACCAGGCATGTAATGATCTGTCACGTTCAGGATGGAGCGCGTTCCCCCGGCAAACATTCCTCCGCTCGCCATATGTGCCCGCTGATGGAAGAGCTGTCAGCTGAGACCGCAGCCCGGGTCTGTCCGCTCCTCGCCATGATTGGCCGTAATGGCGCACTCCACATTGTCCCGCTACCCCAATTATTTGTCTGCGAGCGCGGCGGTGATTGCCTCCCGGGGGGGAAGGGGCAGGGAGGTGCACCGAGCGGCAGAGTGGGACTGGGAGACATTAAGTGATTTCATTGGCTGACATTTGTATCTGACGACCTCATGATGATGACATGACTGGGATGTTGTGGCATTACCATCAGCTCCCTACAGTACCGTGTGTGACAAATGTGTGGTGAGGACCGCACAGGCAGCGGAGCGCCCGCATGGAGTGGCACTCAAGTACAGCTTGGTCAATTACCCACTGATGTACAGGAGAATTTGCAATTCTGGTAAGAGTTGCGTGTGAATGCCCCGACGCTGAAGCCGAACTCTGACGCTGATTGGATGCGGAGTGACTGTTGGAGTCCTTTGAAGAGCTGACGCTGACCTGAAAACGTGGAGGTTTCAGTTTTATCACACAAAAATAACAAAACAAAACAAAAAAAGCTAGCATAAAACGTTAGCATGCTAACATGCTAACAGCTAACGTGCGTCGGCAGCACCGGCTATCACGAACCATGAGTTCTCAGTTGAATCATACAAAACTGGCAGAAAAAAAGCTATCTTAAAATGTTAGCATGCTAACATTCTAACAAGTATGCTAACTGTTAATGCGCTAACACACATGGACTATTGCCATATTTGCATGACAGCAATGAGTATCACAAATCATAATTTAGACAGAAAACATTAGCACAAAAAAATATATAATAACACATTTGCATGCTAACGTTCTCACATGTATTCGAACAGTTAAGTTAATTATGCACCTTTACTGTTTGCATAGTTGCTCAACAGCTATTTGATTATAACAAAAGTATGATATTTGGATTGAAGCATACACAATTAGCAAAAAAAAAGCTAGCATAAAACATTAGCAGGCTAATGTGCTAACAGTTAACGTGCATCAGCATTGACTATCCCAAACCATGATTTTTAGGTTTGAAGATAGACAGTAATTAAAATAAGCTAAAATTTTAGCATGCTAACATTCTCACAAGTATGCTAACAGTTAACATGCTAACGTAGAAGAAATGTTTACATATTTGCATGACAGCACTGAGTATCACAAAATATGATTTTCAAGTTTAAACATACAAATAGCAAAACAATAAATACAACTTCTAAAAAAAACATTAGCATGCTAATATTATTTTATTATTACAAACTATGATACTAGGGTTTAAACATACACAATTATCAGAAAAAGAGAACTGTTAGCATGTAACGTGCTAGCAGTAAACGAGCGTCAGCGCCGACTATCACAAACCATGAGTTTTATGTTGTAACATTCACAATAAGCAAAACAAAAAAAAAATCTTGCGAAGGACATGCTAACATTCTCACAAGGACGCTAATAGTTAACTTGGGCACGCAAGTGGAGGCATTTAGATAAAACGGTCTGTAAAACATAATCTATGCAACATTTTGACCAAATTTATATATGTATGTGTATATTTATATATATATATATATATATATATACACATACATATATACATATATACATATATATATATATATATATATATATATATATATATTTATTTATACATATATATATGTATATATATATACATATATATATGCATATATGTATATACATATATATGTATGTATATATTTATTTACATATATATGTATATGTGTACATATATGTATGTATACATATATATGTATATATCTATATACATATATATGTATATATATATATACATATACATATACACATATATATACAAAAAAATATATATATATACACACATATATATATACACATATGTATATATATGTATATATATACATATATATGTATATATACATATATATGTATATATATTTATTTACATATATATATATATGTGTACATATATGTATGTATACATATATATATATCTATATACATATATATGTATATATATACATATACACATACATATATATATACAAAAAAAAAATATATATACACACATGTATATATATATACACACATATGTATATATATGTATATATATACATATATATGTATATATACATATATATGTATATATATTTATTTACATATATATGTATATGTGTACATATATGTATGTATACATATATATATATATTTATATACATATATATGTATATATATATATATATATATATATATATATACATATAAATATACACATACATATATATACAAAATACACATATATATATATATATATATATATATATATATATGTATATATATATATATATATATATATATATGTATATATATATGAATATATATATATACACACACACACACACACACATATACATATATATATATAGTCATACTGAGTGTAGAAAATGAAACTTAACTCAAATACATTTCAAGGTTATTTAAATACAACTAAAACTATTTGTTCCATTTTTGAGCGTTTGACAAACATCCAAAAGAGACATGTGCTTATTTATATTCTAAAGAAAGGAAGACTTTTCCACTTGGTTCCAGGCGGACACGTTCACGTACCGCAGGTAATTTTCTGACCCGGTGTGTTATTTGTGAATTATATTTATATAGCGCTTTTCTCAAGGGACTCAAAGCGCTTTACATAGTGACACCCAATATCTAAGTTACATTTAAACCAGTGTGGGTGGCACTGGGAGCAGGTGGGTAAAGTGTCTTGCCCAAGGACACAACGGCAGTAACTAGGATGGCGGAAGCGGGAATCGAACCTGCAACCCTCAAATTGCTGGCACGGCCGCTCTACCAACCGAGCTATGCCGCCCCTGTGGTGGTAGGATTGAGGAGGTCTTCCAAGTATTCCCTCCACCGATCCACAACATCCGCAGTGGAGGTCAGCAGACCACCATCCGCACCAGACACGGTGTTGACAGTGCACTGCTTCCCCCTCCTGAGGCGGCAGACGGTGGTCCGGAATCGCTTCGACAATATCTAAGTTACATTTAAACCAGTGTGGGTGGCACTGGGAGCAGGTGGGTAAAGTGTCTTGCCCAAGGACACAACGGCAGTAACTAGGATGGCACAAGCGGGAATCGAACCTGCAACTCTCAAATTGCTGGCACGGCCACTCTACCAACCGAGCTATGCCAGTTTTCTCAAGTATCGCACTCAACGTTCCTCTGATTTGCTTCGAGGCAAGATGCTCCTGGAGCACAGCTGCCCGTGCATCACTCGTCCTTCATCCGGTTTTCCATCATTCCGTCCACCTTTTTTTTTTTTTGCCACTCCCACCAATGCCAACCCCGGAGTCATCAGTAAATAGTTTGGCAAACATTAACAATGGAACCATGATCCTAACAATCCACATTTTCTGCATTAAGTCGACATCTAAAGAAAAGAAGTGTAGCTCCTCTCCCCAGAGTTCAAGTGCTCCTAAAGCAGGAACACAAATTCCGTTTTGCCACAAAATACAGAAAACGACGCGTGCCAATTTTGCCTTTGAAAAATCATAATAAAAGCAAACTTATTATCCAGTCATTCTAATAAAAACATAATGACAATTATTAACGATGCAAAATGGATCACGACCCCAGATTCTTAGTTCCAGTGACCAGATTGTTTGGCCGAGTTCCCGAGTCCGAAGACTTGTTTTCTAAGCATAGATCTCTCCCGGCTTTTCTCGTGGTGATACTTTCACTAATTGGACTTGTGGCGCTCTTAGTCCCGTTTGAACGCGGGCGTTTTATCCCCAGCTATGATCTCACCGTCACTAAATTCGGACCGACTGATACCGCCGATCAATTTTCTCCAGTGGCCGTTAGAAAACTAGCGGCGTGTCGTTAAGAGGGATGAAAGACTTGAGGATTTGATTGTGTTGAGTCGGGATGCACGTCGCCACAATCACGCCGCTACTTGGTAATCAACGTCGGGCAGGGTCTGGCTTTTCATGCTGAATGACGACTGCATGCTAATTTACCTGCTGCTCCTCCATCCCCCTGCCCGAATGGGAGAGATAAAACCCAAGAAAATCAATCATTTTCTTCAAAGGAGTTTAAGGACTCCGTTTCCAAAAAAGCAAACCAAAAAAACAGCCTTTGATTTACTGATTGACTTCTGCCTTGGAAGCAACTTCATTAACTCTTTAAGTCGTCCTTTTGCTCCACATAAGACATTATCATTCTATTAATGTTCCAAATACCACAAGTTACTTTAGCAAACATCGTCAACAATCAAACCATGATCCTAACCATCCAGATTTTGTGTCATTAATACATGAAATTGATATCTAAACATGGAAGTGTAGCTCCTCTCCCCTGAGTGCAAGTGCTCCTACAGCATACAAAATACATTAAAACATGTTTATGTCAATTTTATGTTGCGCTGTTTGAAAAATACTAATAAAAACAATAAAAAAACAACAGACTTTAATTTATTGATTGACTGCTGCCTTAGAAACTACTTCATTCACTCATTTAGTCCTCCTTTTCCTCGACATAAGACATTCTAATTCTATTAATGTTCCAAATACCACAGGTTACTTTAGCAAACATCATCAACAATCAAACCATGATCCTAACCATCCAGATTTTGTGTCATTAATGCATGAAATTGATATCTAAACATGGAAGTGTAGCTCCTCTCCCGAGTGCAAGTGCTCCTACAGCATACAAAATACATTAAATCATGTTTATGTCAATTTTATGTTGCGCTGTTTGAAAAATCCTAAAAAAACAAAAAAAAACAACAAATTTTAAGTTACTGATTGACTGCTGCCTTAGAAACCACTTCATTCACTCATTTAGTCCTCCTTTTGCTACACATAAGACATTGTAATTTTATTAATGTTCCAAATACCACAGGTTAATTTAGCAAACATCATCAACAATCAAACCATGATCCTAACCATCCACATTTTGTGTCATTAATACATGGAATTGATATCTAAACATGGAAGTGTAGCTCCTCTCCCCTGAGTGCAAGTGCTCCTACAGCATACGAAATACATTAAAACATGTTTATGTCAATTTTATGTTGTGCTGTTTGAAAAATCCTAATAAAAACAACAAAAAACAACAGGCTTTAAGTTACTGATTGACTGCTGCCTTAGAAACCACTTCATTCACTCATTTAGTCCTCCTTTTGCTCCACATAAGACATTCTAATTCTATTAATGTTCCAAATACCACAGGTTACTTTAGCTAACATCGTCAACAATCAAACCATGATCCTAATTATCCACATTTTGTGTCATTAATACACGAAATTGATATCTAAACATGGAAGTGTAGCTCCTCTCCCCTGAATGCAAGTGCTCCTACAGCATACAAAATACATTAAAACATGTTTACGTCAATTTTATGTTGCGCTGTTTGAAAAATCCTAATAAAAACAACAAAAAACAACAGACTTTAAGTTACTGATTGACTGCTGCCTTAGAAACCACTTTATTCATTCATTTATTCCTCCTTTTCCTCGACATAAGACATTCTAATTCTATTAATGTTCCAAATATCACAGGTTAATTTAGCAAACATCGTCAACAATCAAACCATGATCCTAATTATCCACATTTTGTGTCATTAATACATGAAATTGATATCTAAACATGGAAGTGTAGCTCCTCTCCCCTGAGTGCAAGTGCTCCTACAGCATACAAAATACATTAAAACATGTTTACGTCAATTTTATGTTGCGCTGTTTGAAAAATACTAATAAAAACAATAAAAAAACAACAGACTTTAATTTATTGATTGACTTCTGCCTTAGAAACCTTTTCATTCACTCATTTTGTCCTCCTTTTGCTGGCCATGATCAGCAAGAGTGTGTCGATGACTTAAACGGACTGTTTTATTACGCTTACTTAGACAACAGTTGCCTGCAGGAAGTGGTATATTTCTGCAATGTGGTCTGGAAAATCAATTAGGGCAAGAAGAAAGAGCGATAAACATGCAACTTTGCGACAGTTTAAAAAAAATAAATAAAAAGATTTAATGACACAATTTGTTTTTACTTGGGGAAGGAGACGCAGGAACTACCGGGGATGTTTGCAACCACTTTCCCAGCTCGCTACTCGTCGGCGGTAGTAAGAAGGCAGGATTTACGCGTCCTCTCACTCATACGCCGGCAGAGGTTGTCATGGGCTGAATAGATGGCGTCCATTACCACCGCCTTACCTTCCTCATCCAGACTCAATTTGGGGTAGATTAAAGTTTTTATTGCTTTGCGGGGTGGACTCAACTCATTAGGTTTGATCGGCAAGAAATGTGCTTGTTTTTTTCCTAGTACGTTATTCTTACTTAGCATTACCCTTCTTTCCACCGAGTCGCCCCCCAACTTCTGCAACATATTCTTTTTTAAGGGACCGAATGTCCCTTTGGGACAGAGGACCCTATTGTATTTCTAAGGTTTTATTATTATTATTATACCGCCGCCTCTTTGAACTGTAATTTGACCCCCTTAACATGCTTCAAAACTCATCAAATCAAAAAACCTAACCCCAAAACTGTAAATTGCACTCTAGCGCCCCCTAGGAAAAAAACGCAGACAAAACTGCCTGTAACTTCTATTAGAAATATCGTAGGGACATGAAACAAAAACTTCTATGTAGGTCTCACTTAGACCTATATTTCATAAAATAACATCCTTCAGCAAAAATCAACAGGAATTTTGCACATCCCCCTTCAAAAAAAAGTTTTGTAAAAACACTCACCTTTGCCTCTTTGAGCTGTAACCTGACCCCCTTAAAATGCTTCCAAACTCACCAAACTGGGCAAACACATCAGGATTGGTGAAAATTGCGATTTAATAATAAAAAAAAAATCCTAAAACTCAAAATTGCGCTCTAGCGCTCCCTAGGAATAAAACACGGACAAAACTGCTCCTAGGAAGAAAACACAGACAAAACTACCTGTAACTTCCGGTAGGAATGTGGTAGCGACATGAAACAAAAACCTCTATTTAGGTCTCACTTAGACCTAGATTTCATGCACTGACATTTTTCAACAAAATTCAACAGGACGTTTGCAATTCCCCCTCAAAACAAAGGTTTTGTAAAAACACTCACCTTTGCCTCTTTGAGCTGTAACTTGACCCCCTTAAAATGCTTCCAAACCCACCAAACTGGACAAACACATTAGGACTGGTGAAAATTACGATTGAATAAAAAAACAAACCCCAAAACTCAAAATTGCGCTGTAGTGCTCCCTAGGAATAAAACACGGACAAAACTGCTCAAAGAAGAAAACACGGACACAACTGCCTGTAACTTCCAGTGGGAATGTCGTAGCGACATGAAACAAAAACCTCTATGTAGGTCTCACTTAGACCTAGATTTCATACACTGACATTTTTCCACAAAATTCGACAGGAAGTTTGCATTTCCCCCTTCAAAACAAAAGTTTTGTAAAAACACTCACCTTTGCCTCTTTGAGCTGTAACTTGACCCCCTTAAAATGCTTCCAAACTCACCAAACTGGACAAACACATTAGGACTGGTGAAAATTGCAATTTAATAAAAAACTAACCCCAAAACTCAAAATTGCACTCTAGCACCCCCTAGGAATAAAACAGACAAAACTGCTCCTAGGAATAAAACACAGTAAAAACTGCTTGTAACTTCCGTTAGAAATATCGTAGGGACATGAAACAAAAACTTCTATGTAGGTCTCACTTAGACCTAGATTTCATAAAATAACATCCTCCAGCAAAAATCAACAGGAATTTTGCACATCCCCCTTCAAAACAAAGGTTTGGTAAAAACACTCACCTTTGCCTCTTTGAGCTGTAACTTGACCCCCTTAAAATGCTTCCAAACTCACCAAACTGGACAAACACATCAGGACTGGTGAAAATTGCGATTTAATTAAAAAAAAAAAACCCTCAAAACTCAAAATTGCGCTCTAGCGCTCCCTGGGAATAAAACAGACAAAACTGCTCCTAGGAAGAAAACACAGACAAAACTGCCTGTAACTTCCGATAGGAATGTCGTAGCGACATGAAACAAAAACCTCTATGTAGGTCTCACTTAGACCTAGATTTCATACACTGACGTTTTTCAACAAAATTCAACAGGAAGTTTGCAATTCCCCCCTCAAAACAAAGGTTTTGTAAAAACACTCACCTTTGCCTCTTTGAGCTGTAACTTGACCCCCTTAAAATGCTTCCAAACCCACCAAACTGGATAAACACATTAGGACTGGTGAAAATTGCGATTGAATAAAAAAACAAACCCCAAAACTCAAAATTGCGCTGTAGTGCTCCCTAGGAATAAAACACGGACAAAACTGCTCAAAGAAGAAAACACGGACAAAACTGCCTGTAACTTCCAGTAGGAATGTCGTAGCGACATGAAACAAAAACCTCTATGTAGGTCTCACCTAGACCTAGATTTCATACACTGACATTTTTCAACAAAATTTAACAGGAAGTTTGCAATTCCCCCCTCAAAACAAAGGTTTTGTAAAAACACTCACCTTTGCCTCTTTGAGCTGTAATTTGACCCCCTTAAAATGCTTCCAAACTCACCAAACTGGACAAACACATCAGGACTGGTGAAAATTGCGATCTAATAAAAAAACCAAACCCCAAAACTCAAAATTGCGCTGTAGGGCTCCCTAGGAATAAAACACGGACAAAACTGCTCCTAGGAAGAAAACAGACAAAACTGCCTGTAACTTCCAGTAGGAATGTCGTAGCGACATGAAACAAAAACCTCTATGTAGGTCTCACTTAGACCTAGATTTCATGCACTGACATTTTTCAACAGAATTCAACAGGAAGTTTGCAATTCCCCCTTCAAAACAAAGGTTTTGTAAAAACACTCACCTTTGCCTCTTTGAGCTGTAACTTGACCCCCTTAAAATGCTTCCAAACTCACCAAACTGGACAAACACATCAGGACTGGTGAAAATTGCGATCTAATAAAAAAAACAAACCCCAAAACTCAAAATTGCACTCTAGCGCCCCCTAGGAATAAAACAGACAAAACTGCTCCTAGGAAGAAAACACGGACACAACTGCCTGTAACTTCCAGTAGGAATGTCGTAGCGACATGAAACAAAAACCTCTATGTAGGTCTCACTTAACCTAGATTTCGTACACTGACATTTTTCAACAAAATTCAACAGGAAGTTTGCAATTCCCCCTTCAAAACAAAAGTTTTGTAAAAACACTCACCTTTGCCTCTTTGAGCTGTAACTTGACCCCCTTAAAATGCTTCCAAACTCACCAAACTGGACAAACACATCAGGACTGGTGAAAATTGCGATCTAATAAAAAAAGCAAACCCCAAAACTCAAAATTGCGCTGTAGTGCTCCCCAGGAATAAAACACGGACAAAACTGCTCCTAGGAAGAAAACACAGACAAAACTGCCTGTAACTTCCAGTACGAATGTCGTAGCGACATGAAACAAAAACCTCTATGTAGGTCTCACTTAGACCTAGAGTTCATAAAATAACATCCTTCAGCAAAAATCAACAGGAATTTTGCACATCCCCCTTCAAAACAAAGGTTTTGTAAAAACACTCACCTTTGCCTCCTTGAACTGTAACTTGACCCCCTTAAAATGCTTCCAAACCCACCAAACTGGACAAACACATTAGGACTGGTGAAAATTGCGATTGAATAAAAAAACAAACCCCAAAACTCAAAATTGCGCTCTAGCGCCCCCTAGGAATAAAACAGACAAAACTGCTCCTAGGAAGAAAACACAGACAAAACTGCCTGTAACTTCCAGTAGGAATGTCGTAGCGACATGAAACAAAAACCTCTATGTAGGTCTCACTTAGACCTAGATTTCATACACTGACATTTTTCAACAAAATTCAACAGGAAGTTTGCAATTCCCCCTTCAAAACAAAGGTTTTTTAAAAACGCTCACCTTTGCCTCTTTGAGCTGTAACTTGACCCCCTTAAAATGCTTCCAAACTCACCAAACTGGACAAACACATTAGGACTGGTGAAAATTGCGATTGAATAAAAAAAAAAAAAAAAACTCAAAATTGCACTTTAGCGCCCCCTAGGAATAAAACACAGACAAAACTGCTCCTAGGAAGAAAACACAGACAAAACTGCTTGCAACTTCCGTTAGAAATATCGTAGAGACATGAAACAAAAACCTCTATGCAGGTCTCACTTAGACCTACATTTCATTAATTTACATCCTTCAGCAAAAATCAACAGAAAGTTGGCAATTACCCCTTCAAAACAAAAGTTTTGTAAAAACCCATCACCTATTTTCAAACATTATCTCCTCTGAGCGCGTTTGTTGTGTCGGCTTCACACTCGCACAGGAGAGAGATTGAACCCTTTTGATTAAAATTTGCGCCAAGAGTTTTTCTAACTGCTCCAGTTTTGATTTTATGAGCCTTCAAAGAACCGCTGCGCCGATGCTGCTGCGCTGCTGCCGTCTCAAGATGGCCGCTTAAAAGCAGGACGCACCAGCGTGACCACACAATGCAGAGAAGGTAGGTAATGTGCAGGTAAAGATATGTTGAATGGGCGAAAGAAGGAGGCACCGGTTGGACTCCAGGATACAGAGAAGGTAGGTACTGTGCGGGTAAAGATATGTTGACTGGGTGAAAGAAGGACGCACCAGTTGGACTCCAGGATACAGAGAAGGTAGGTACTGTGCAGGTAAAGATATGTTGTCTGGGTGATGGCAGGAAGCACCAGAGTGTATGGGTGAAAGAAAGAAGCACCAGTGTGACCCCAGGATGCAGGGAAGGTAGGTAAAGTGCAGGTAAAGATATGTTGAATGGATAAAGGCAGGAAACACCAGCAAAAGTCGGTCCCGTCCTTCGCTGCTTGCAGCTTTAATGTCTTCTCATTTTTCTCTTCTTTTTAATTTCAAGCTGGGCAAGTCGACTCATTTATTCATGTGCCGATGCACGGTTTAATTAAAAAGGAATATTTTAACCGGACCACCATAGAGCCAGCGCGGATGTACCGCCTAACTGTGTGCTCCCTGCAGAGGGTGACCAGGACAGCGGAGAAGATTATCGGTCGGCCTCTTGAGGACAATGCTCGCTCTCTCTGCCTCGGCAGAGCAAAAAAAAAAAAACCCTGGCAGACAACTCTCACCCGAGTCAGCACTTGTTCAAGCTGCCGCCATCAGGGAAGAGATTTCGTTCACACTTTTAACTCGCTTACTCTCTTTTCCACTGTTCACGCTGCTATTTACGCGTTTATTTTTGACACGCAAACTTTCAAAATAAATGTATAAAATATTTTTACCAAGTGAACGCCATAACAGCGAGTTAACAATAAGCGAGGGAAAACGTAACGGCGTTCCGTGACCGTTGAGCCACAAACGGGAAAACAGCGAACAGACATGCATGAAATAAAAAAAAGGTGGATTAAGGAAATCCCAGGTCCAAAGCCATTACAAGTCATTCCCCCGACAAGACAAGACAAGACAAATTTTTCTAGACATTACATTTTTCAAAACATGCCAACACACCCCTTCTCAAACCAATCACACACTTCCGCCTTCACAATAAAAGCGCTATGCTATGCGCTATGCTAACTCCAGTCAGAAAATAAGGAACGTCTCACATTACGATCATGCTTTGAGCGTCAAATATGTTTTGTATCGTAACCTGTGATATTTCTACCAAAATAAATACCTGTACATCAGTTCAGGAAGAAGGAATGGGACAATTTGTGGCAAATTTTAAAAAAGTGTATATTGTTGATAGCACTTAATTACAGAATGTTTTGCAGGCTGAATATTGGACGTGATCAATAAACCGAGACGTTTAAGACATTGTCATGCAGCAATGTCAATATGATTCATTTGCAGGAGAGAATATCGGAACGTTTTTATTCTGGTAGAAATATCACAGATTACATTAACAATCAAACCATGATAGTAACAATCCACATTTTGTGTTAATAATACATGAAACTGATATCTAAACATGGATGTGTAGCTCCTCTCCCCTGAGTGCAAGTGCTCCTACAGCAGGAATACAAATTCAGTATTGCTGCAAAAGACATGAAAAACAAAAGCTGTCTGAAAAATCATAATGTTTAAAGAACATTTAATACAAACAAACTCATTTTCCAGTCCTGGTAATAAAGACTTAAAAAATGATTTGTCTTGGGTGCACTTAATTATGATGAAAAATTATATATCTGCAAATTAACTTGATTGATTTTTACTTATTCCGGTAGAAATATCACAATTACATGAGCAAACACCTTCAACAATCAAACCATGATTGTAAAAATCCACAGTTTGTGTTATTAACGCATGAAACTGATATCTAAACATGGAAGTGTAGCTCCTCTCCCCTGAGTGCAAGTGCTCCTACAGCAGAAATACAAAATAAAGTAAAAAAAAAAAGTGTTTATGTCAATTTTGTGTTGAGCTATTCAAAACTCTTTAAAAAAGCAAACTAGTTATCCAGCCATGCTAATAAAAACTCAACAATTATCCATCTTGGGTAGACTTATTAATAATGAAAATTTATATCTGCAAATAGTCGCGATTGATTTTGACTTATTCAGGTAGAAATATCACAAATTACATGAGCAAACATCTTCAACAATCAAACTATGATCTTAACAATCCACAGTTTGTGTTATTAACGCATGAAACTGATATCTAAACATGGAAGTGTAGCTCCTCTCCCATGAGTGCAAGTGCTCCTACAGCAGGAATACAAAATACATTAACAAAATGTGTTTATGTCAATTTTGTGTTGAGCTCTTTGAAAAATCTTTAAAAAAGCAAACTAATCATCCAGTCATGCTAATAAAAACTTGAAAATTATCCCTCATGTATACACTTATTAATGATGAACAATTATATCTGCAAATAGTTGCGATTGATTTTGACTTTTTCAAGTTGAAAAATCACAGGCTACATCAGCAAACATCTTTAACAATCAAACCATGATCGTAACAATCCACAGTTTGTGTTATTCACGCATGAAACTGATATCTAAACATGGAAGTGTAGCTCCTCTCCCCTGAGTGCAAGTGCTCCTACAGCAGGAATACAAAATCCATTATAAAATGCGCTTGTCAATTTTGTGTTGAACTATTTGAAAAATCATTCAAAAAACTAATTATCCAATCATGCCAATAAAAACTTGAAAATTATCCCTCATGTGTACACTCATTAATGATGAACAATTATATCTGCAAATAGTCGCGATTGATTTTGACTTATTCAAGTTGAAAAATTACAGGTTACATCAGCAAACACCTTCAACAATCAAACCATGATTGTAAAAATCCACAGTTTGTGTTATTCACGCATGAAACTGATATCTAAACATGGAAGTGTAGCTCCTCTCCCCTGAGTGCAGGTGCTCCTACAGCAGGAATGAAAATTCTGCATTGCTACAAAATACATTGAAAAAAACATTACCTTATGGCACTAATTATATCCTGGATGTCAATTCCATGTTGATTAATCATGCAGCCTGTCAGAGATCTTACAAATGTGCTAAATATAAACGCAAAGTTATACAGTTGCAGGATTGATCAATCACATTGCGTGAGCTAAATGATTATATCTGCATCTATGAGGCTCGTCTCTCATAACCAGGATGTAAGACGCTGAAGTGACGGCACACGACGTGAGCCGATCAAGTTTGCACCGGTAAAAAACCTTTAGTAGACGACGCCCACCGGGTGTTGCTGTCAAAATAAAAGCACTGTCATTTGGAGCCTGAGGAACATCCACCTCGTGAGGGGTGACCGACGCCATTAAAGTGTGTGTGTGTGTGTGTGTGTGTGTGTGTGTGTGTGTAGGGAGTTTGGTCGATGGAAGGTCAACAGCCTGGCAGTGGACAAACGAGACAGTCTGGGCGCCGGCGGCCTGACTCCGCCCCTCGACCCTGACTTCGTGCAGACAATCCGCCAGCTGGGGAGGCGACCCTCGCTGCACACCATCACCGAGACCCTCATCAAGAAATATGGCAGCCACCTCCTGCTCTCTGCCACGCTGGGAGGTGCGCTGACACACACACACACACACACACACTTCAAAATAAGACTAATTATACCACAGTGACATTAAATACAGTAGTGTAGTAGACCTAAGTATTCATTAAGTACCACCATCATGACAACATTATATACAGTAGTGTAGTAGACCTAAGTATTCATTAAGTACCACCATAATGACAACATTAAATACAGTAGTGTAGTAGACCTAAGTATTCATTAAGTGCCACCATGATAAAAACATTAAACACAGTAGTGTAGTAGACCCAAGTATTCATTAAGTACCACCATAATGACAACATTAAATACAGTAGCGTAGTAGACCTAAGTATTCATTGATATCATTCATAACAACATGTAATATATACATGATGTAAGTATATATGTCATGTAGTAACATTCATAATAAAATTAATATATACATGATGTAAGTATATATGTCGTATTTAGTAACATTCATAATAACATGTAATATATACATGATGTAAGTATATGTCATGTAGTAACATTCATAACAACATGTAATATTGTTAGTATATTGTTCAGTGTGTAAAAATGTGAAGTGCTACCCCTCTGGCTAACATATGAAATAACAAGTGTGTAGATATTGTAATGCCCCCCTTTAGTTTAAGTGTATATACAATTTTTTAAATAATTGTTGCCAAATTATTTAAAAATAATGCGTGTGTGTATATATATATATATATATATATATATATATATATATATATATATATATATAAACATGGAGACATACTGTAATAGCTTGAAGTAAATAATGAAGATAAAAAACAATTACAAACAAAAATTAAGGTTAAAATTAATTAACTTAAAGTTTTTCTTTTTTATATTTGCATAGTATGTATATATTATAAATGTTGTAAATACACAGCTTTATATACGTAAAAAGGCTGGTCCCAAAGAGGTCGGAAATCTCCAGAAGGTAAGAACGACATAAATGTGTGTGTCTCCAGAAGGTAAGAACGACATAAATGTGTGTGTCTCCAGGAAGTAAAAACGACATAAATGTGTGTGTCTCCAGAAAGTAAGAACGACATAAATGTGTGTGTCTCCAGAAGGTATGAACGACAGAAATGTGTGTGTCTCCATAAAGTAAGAACGACATAAATGTGTGTGTCTCCAGAAAGTAAGAACGACATAAATGTGTGTGTCTCCAGAAGGTAAGAACGGGTTAAATGTGTGTGTCTCCAGAAAGTAAGAACGACATAAATGTGTGTCTCCAGAAGGTATGAACGACATAAATGTGTGTGTCTCCAGAAAGTAAGAACGACATAAATGTGTGTGTCTCCAGAAAGTAAGAACGACATAAATGTGTCTCCAGAAAGTAAGAACGACATAAATGTGTGTGTCTCCAGAAGGTAAGAACGACATAAATGTGTGTGTCTCCAGAAAGTAAGAACGACATAAATGTGTGTGTCTCCAGAAGGTAAGAACGACATAAATGTGTGTGTCTCCATATAGTAAGAACGACATAAATGTGTGTGTCTCCAGAAGGTATGAACGACATAAATGTGTGTGTCTCCAGAAGGTATGAACGACATAAATGTGTGTGTCTCCAGAAGGTAAGAACGACATAAATGTGTGTGTCTCCAGAAAGTAAGAACGACATAAATGTGTGTGTCTCCAGTAAGTAAGAACGACATAAATATGTGTGTCTCCAGAAGTTAAGAACAACATAAATGTGTGTGTCTCCATAAACTAAGAACGACATAAATGTGTGTGTCTCCAGAAGGTAAGGTAAGAACGTCATAAATGTGTGTGTCTCCATAAAGTAAGAACGACATAAATGTGTGTGTCTCCAGAAGGTATGAACGACATAAATGTGTGTGTCTCCATAAAGTAAGAACGACATAAATGTGTGTGTCTCCAGAAGGTAATAACGACATAAATGTGTGTCTCCAGAAGGTAAGAACGACATAAATGTGTGTGACTCCAGAAGGTAAGAACGACATGAATGTGTGTGTCTCCAGAAGGTATGAACGACATAAATGTGTGTGTCTCCAGAAAGTAAGAACAACATAAATGTGTGTGTCTCCAGAAGGTAAGAACGACATAAATGTGTGTGTCTCCAGAAGGTAAGAACGACATAAATGTGTGTGTCTCCAGAAGGTATGAACGACATAAATGTGTGTGTCTCCAGAAGGTAAGAATGACATAAATATGTGTGTCTCCATAAACTAAGAACGACATAAATGTGTGTGTCTCCAGAAGGTAAGGTAAGAACGTCATAAATGTGTGTGTCTCCATAAAGTAAGAACGACATAAATGTGTGTGTCTCCAGAAGGTATGAACGACATAAATGTGTGTGTCTCCATAAAGTAAGAACGACATAAATGTGTGTGTCTCCAGAAGGTAATAACGACATAAATGTGTGTCTCCAGAAGGTAAGAACGACATAAATGTGTGTGACTCCAGAAGGTAAGAACGACATGAATGTGTGTGTCTCCAGAAGGTATGAACGACATAAATGTGTGTGTCTCCAGAAAGTAAGAACAACATAAATGTGTGTGTCTCCAGAAGGTAAGAACGACATAAATGTGTGTGTCTCCAGAAGGTAAGAACGACATAAATGTGTGTGTCTCCAGAAGGTATGAACGACATAAATGTGTGTGTCTCCAGAAGGTAAGAATGACATAAATATGTGTGTCTCCATAAACTAAGAACGACATAAATGTGTGTGTCTCCAGAAGGTAAGGTAAGAACGTCATAAATGTGTGTGTCTCCAGAAGGTATGAACGACATAAATGTGTGTGTCTCCAGAAAGTAAGAACGACATAAATGTGTGTCTCCAGAAGGTAAGAACGACATAAATGTGTGTGACTCCAGAAGGTAAGAACGACATGAATGTGTGTGTCTCCAGAAGGTATGAACGACATAAATGTGTGTGTCTCCAGAAAGTAAGAACAACATAAATGTGTGTGTCTCCAGAAGGTAAGAACGACATAAATGTGTGTGTCTCCAGAAGGTAAGAACGACATAAATGTGTGTGTCTCCAGAAGGTATGAACGACATAAATGTGTGTGTCTCCAGAAGGTAAGAATGACATAAATATGTGTGTCTCCATAAACTAAGAACGACATAAATGTGTGTGTCTCCAGAAGGTAAGGTAAGAACGTCATAAATGTGTGTGTCTCCATAAAGTAAGAACGACATAAATGTGTGTGTCTCCAGAAGGTATGAACGACATAAATGTGTGTGTCTCCATAAAGTAAGAACGACATAAATGTGTGTGTCTCCAGAAGGTAATAACGACATAAATGTGTGTCTCCAGAAGGTAAGAACGACATAAATGTGTGTGACTCCAGAAGGTAAGAACGACATGAATGTGTGTGTCTCCAGAAGGTATGAACGACATAAATGTGTGTGTCTCCAGAAAGTAAGAACAACATAAATGTGTGTGTCTCCAGAAGGTAAGAACGACATAAATGTGTGTGTCTCCAGAAGGTAAGAACGACATAAATGTGTGTGTCTCCAGAAGGTATGAACGACATAAATGTGTGTGTCTCCAGAAGGTAAGAATGACATAAATATGTGTGTCTCCATAAACTAAGAACGACATAAATGTGTGTGTCTCCAGAAGGTAAGGTAAGAACGTCATAAATGTGTGTGTCTCCATAAAGTAAGAACGACATAAATGTGTGTGTCTCCAGAAGGTATGAACGACATAAATGTGTGTGTCTCCATAAAGTAAGAACGACATAAATGTGTGTGTCTCCAGAAGGTAATAACGACATAAATGTGTGTCTCCAGAAGGTAAGAACGACATAAATGTGTGTGACTCCAGAAGGTAAGAACGACATGAATGTGTGTGTCTCCAGAAGGTATGAACGACATAAATGTGTGTGTCTCCAGAAAGTAAGAACAACATAAATGTGTGTGTCTCCAGAAGGTAAGAACGACATAAATGTGTGTGTCTCCAGAAGGTAAGAACGACATAAATGTGTGTGTCTCCAGAAGGTATGAACGACATAAATGTGTGTGTCTCCAGAAGGTAAGAATGACATAAATATGTGTGTCTCCAGAAGGTAAGAACAACATACTATAAATGTGTGTGTCTCCAGAAGGTAAGAATGACATAAATGTGTGTGTCTCCAGAAGGTACGAACGACATATGTGTGTGTCTCCATAAAGTAAGAACGACATAAATGTGTGTGTCTCCAGAAGGTAAGAACGACATAAATGTGTGTCTCCAGAAGGTAAGAACGACATAAATATGTGTCTCCAGAAGGTAAGAACGACATAAATGTGTGTGTCTCCAGAAGGTACGAACGACATAAATGTGTGTGTCTCCAGAAGTTAAGAGCAACATACCGTAAATGTGTGTGTCTCCAGAAGGTACGAACGACATAAATGTGTGTGTCTCCATAAAGTAAGAACGACATAAATGTGTGTGTCTCCAGAAGGTAAGAATGACATAAATGTGTGTGTCTCCAGAAGGTAAGAATGACATAAATGTGTGTGTCTCCAGAAGGTACGAACGACATAAATGTGTGTGTCTCCATAAAGTAAGAACGACATAAATGTGTGTGTCTCCAGAAGGTAAGAACGACATAAATGTGTGTGTCTCCAGAAGGTACGAACGACGTAAATGTGTGTGTCTCCAGAAAGTAAGAACGTCATAAATGTGTGTGTCTCCAGAAGGTAAGAACGACATAAATTTGTTTGTCTCCAGAAGGTATGAACGACATAAATGTGTGTGTCTCCAGAAGGTAAGAACGACATAAATTTGTTTGTCTCCAGAAAGTAAGAACGACATAAATGTGTGTGTCTCCATAAGGTATGAACGACATAAATGTGTGTGTCTCCATAAAGTAAGAACGACATAAATGTGTGTGTCTCCAGAAGGTAAGAATGACATAAATGTGTGTGTCTCCAGAAGGTAAGAATGACATAAATGTGTGTGTCTCCAGAAGGTACGAACGACATAAATGTGTGTGTCTCCATAAAGTAAGAACGACATAAATGTGTGTGTCTCCAGAAGGTAAGAACGACATAAATGTGTGTGTCTCCAGAAGGTACGAACGACGTATATGTGTGTGTCTCCAGAAAGTAAGAACGTCATAAATGTGTGTGTCTCCAGAAGGTAAGAACGACATAAATTTGTTTGTCTCCAGAAGGTATGAACGACATAAATGTGTGTGTCTCCAGAAGGTAAGAACAACATAAATTTGTTTGTCTCCAGAAGGTATGAACGACATAAATGTGTGTGTCTCCAGAAGGTAAGAACGACATAAATTTGTTTGTCTCCAGAAGGTATGAACGACATAAATGTGTGTGTCTCCAGAAGGTAAGAACGACATAAATGTGTGTGTCTCCAGAAGGTACGAACGACGTATATGTGTGTGTCTCCAGAAGGTAAGAACGACATAAATGTGTGTGTCTCCAGAAGGTATGAACGACATAAATGTGTGTGTCTCCAGAAGGTAAGAACGACATAAATGTGTGTGTCTCCAGAAAGTAAGAACGACATAAATGTGTGTGTCTCCAGAAGGTATGAACGACATAAATGTGTGTGTCTCCATATAGTAAGAACGACATAAATGTGTGTGTCTCCAGAAGGTATGAACGACATAAATGTGTGTGTCTCCAGAAGGTATGAACGACATAAATGTGTGTGTCTCCAGAAGGTAAGAACGACATAAATGTGTGTGTCTCCAGAAAGTAAGAACGACATAAATGTGTGTGTCTCCAGTAAGTAAGAACGACATAAATATGTGTGTCTCCAGAAGTTAAGAACAACATAAATGTGTGTGTCTCCATAAACTAAGAACGACATAAATGTGTGTGTCTCCAGAAGGTAAGGTAAGAACGTCATAAATGTGTGTGTCTCCATAAAGTAAGAACGACATAAATGTGTGTGTCTCCAGAAGGTATGAACGACATAAATGTGTGTGTCTACATAAAGTAAGAACGACATAAATGTGTGTGTCTCCAGAAGGTAATAACGACATAAATGTGTGTCTCCAGAAGGTAAGAACGACATAAATGTGTGTGACTCCAGAAGGTAAGAACGACATGAATGTGTGTGTCTCCAGAAGGTATGAACGACATAAATGTGTGTCTCTCCAGAAAGTAAGAACAACATAAATGTGTGTGTCTCCAGAAGGTAAGAACGACATAAATGTGTGTGTCTCCAGAAGGTAAGAACGACATAAATGTGTGTGTCTCCAGAAGGTATGAACGACATAAATGTGTGTGTCTCCAGAAGGTAAGAATGACATAAATATGTGTGTCTCCAGAAGGTAAGAACAACATACTATAAATGTGTGTGTCTCCAGAAGGTAAGAATGACATAAATGTGTGTGTCTCCAGAAGGTACGAACGACATATGTGTGTGTCTCCATAAAGTAAGAACGACATAAATGTGTGTGTCTCCAGAAGGTAAGAACGACATAAATGTGTGTCTCCAGAAGGTAAGAACGACATAAATATGTGTCTCCAGAAGGTAAGAACGACATAAATGTGTGTGTCTCCAGAAGGTACGAACGACATAAATGTGTGTGTCTCCAGAAGTTAAGAGCAACATACCGTAAATGTGTGTGTCTCCAGAAGGTACGAATGACATAAATGTGTGTGTCTCCATAAAGTAAGAACGACATAAATGTGTGTGTCTCCAGAAGGTAAGAATGACATAAATGTGTGTGTCTCCAGAAGGTAAGAATGACATAAATGTGTGTGTCTCCAGAAGGTCCGAACGACATAAATGTGTGTGTCTCCATAAAGTAAGAACGACATAAATGTGTGTGTCTCCAGAAGGTAAGAACGACATAAATGTGTGTGTCTCCAGAAGGTACGAACGACGTAAATGTGTGTGTCTCCAGAAAGTAAGAACGTCATAAATGTGTGTGTCTCCAGAAGGTAAGAACGACATAAATTTGTTTGTCTCCAGAAGGTATGAACGACATAAATGTGTGTGTCTCCAGAAGGTAAGAACGACATAAATTTGTTTGTCTCCAGAAAGTAAGAACGACATAAATGTGTGTGTCTCCATAAGGTATGAACGACATAAATGTGTGTGTCTCCATAAAGTAAGAACGACATAAATGTGTGTGTCTCCAGAAGGTAAGAATGACATAAATGTGTGTGTCTCCAGAAGGTACGAACGACATAAATGTGTGTGTCTCCATAAAGTAAGAACGACATAAATGTGTGTGTCTCCAGAAGGTAAGAACGACATAAATGTGTGTGTCTCCAGAAGGTACGAACGACGTAAATGTGTGTGTCTCCAGAAAGTAAGAACGTCATAAATGTGTGTGTCTCCAGAAGGTAAGAACGACATAAATTTGTTTGTCTCCAGAAGGTATGAACGACATAAATGTGTGTGTCTCCAGAAGGTAAGAACGACATAAATTTGTTTGTCTCCAGAAAGTAAGAACGACATAAATGTGTGTGTCTCCATAAGGTATGAACGACATAAATGTGTGTATCTCCATGAAGTAAGAACGACATAAATGTGTGTGTCTCCAGAAGGTATGAACGACATAAATGTGTGTGTCTCCATAAAGTAAGAACGACATAAATGTGTGTGTCTCCAGAAGGTAAGAACGACATAAATGTGTGTGTCTCCATAAAGTAAGAACAACATAAATGTGTGTGTCTCCAGAAGGTAAGAACGACATAAATGTGTGTGTCTCCATAAGGTATGAACGACATAAATGTGTGTATCTCCATGAAGTAAGAACGACATAAATGTGTGTGTCTCCAGAAGGTAAGAACGACATAAATGTGTGTGTCTCCATAAAGTAAGAACAACACAAATGTGTGTGTCTCCAGACGGTAAGAACGACATAAATGTGTGTGTCTCCAGAAAGTATGAACGACATACATGTGTGTGTGTCCATAAAGTAAGAACGACATAAATGTGTGTGTCTTCATTAAGTAAGAACGACATAAATGTGTGTGTCTCCAGAAGGTATGAACGACATAAATGTGTGTGACTCCAGAAGGTAAGAACGACATGAATGTGTGTGTCTCCAGAAGGTATGAACGACATAAATGTGTGTGTCTCCATAAAGTAAGAACGACATAAATGTGTGTGTCTCCAGAAAGTAAGAACGACATAAATGTGTGTGTCTCCAGAAAGTAAGAAGGACAGAAATGTGTGTGTTCATCCAACCATTGAACAATACACAGGATCAACAGTGGTGAGGTTGACAACAATTATTATTTTACTTCCTGTTTGACAGTTATTAGACGGACACTAAATGAGCGTCACGTTCCCACCGATCACACACTGACTGGCATTGATCAGATGATATCAATTAAAGCGATATCGTGGGATCCTGCTGGTTAACGACGATGAGATTCCTCATCTGCCAACGTTCACTCAGACACTTAATGACTCCTTGCCAGGCTATCATGCAGAGATGCTAATTAAAGGTGATTAGCGGTGCGCCTAATGAACATCCCCCCCCCCCCCCCCCCCCCCCATGTGTGACTTTCATCAGGGGAGGAGTCCTTAACCATTTTCGTGGACAAAAGGAAGCTGGCGGAGGATTCGTCTGCCAGCAAGAACGCCAGCGAGCCCATCACCCTGGAGGCGCTCCACCAGCTGGCCGCCTCCTACTTCACCGACAGGGAGAGCACCCTGCGCCGCTTGCACCACCTCCAGATCGCCTCCACCGCCATACGGGTAGGTAGAGTCTGCCGGGAGCCCGGCTGAGGGGCAACTAGGCTGGTGGCGCCGACTTCAAAAGAGTTTTGTTTACATTTCAACTGGCACTCGTACCAAGTTGGTTCGGTGTCGACGCCTAAAGAAAGCCTGAACCGCGACAAACATGAATTTTAGTCCAAAAAAATAAAATACGATTTTTTTTTTAACTTACGTACGGTAGTTTCCAGGCCATAGAACGCAGAGGTAGTTAAGCCACACCCACCAAATTTTAGAAGACATAAATATGTCTGCATATATTACCTGCACAGCACCTAATACCAGTACCAAATATTTTGTAAATGTTTACTTACATACCTTAATTGTTTCCACAGGGCAGTAAAACGGCCGATCAAACAAAACAGAAGTCAAATGAACTTAGTTTCCTAAGGGGAACTGCACTTTTTTTTTATTTTGTCCATTATTTACCATTTTAATGTAAGAGAAAAATACATGTATTTATTGAAAAATTGTATCAAGCATTCTAATTTGTAATATACGGCTAATGGCTAACAAGGAAGCTAAAGGAAGTAATCTATTGCACCCCACCAAATTTTAGAAGACATAAATATTTCTACATATATTACCTGCACAGCACCTAATACCGGTACAAAATATTTTTCAAATGTTTACTTACATACCTTAATTGTTTCCACACGGCAGTAAAACGGCCTATCAAACAAAACAGAAGTCAAATGAACTGCATTTTTTTTACTTTCCTAAAAGGGAACTGCACTTGTTTTTATTTTGCCCATTATTTACCATTCGAAAAACACACATTTACTTTTGTTTTTTCAAGCCTTTTAATTTGCAATATGTGGCTAATGGCTAACAATGAAGCTAACGGGAGTTATGTATTGCACCCTGCCAAATTTTAGAAGAAAAATATATTTTTACATATATTAGCTGCAGATATAAACCAGCATGATACTTTCTGTAAATGTTTATTTACATACCTTAATTGTGTCTGTAACAAGGCAGTAAAACGGCTGATCAAAAAAAAACAGAAGTCATGGTCATAGACCCGCTAGCTGCGCAAGCTAGCTCTCCAATCAGCTAAAGAGACTCAATAACTCCTCGCTGACGTTTTGGTGAATTCACTGAGTAATTTGTGAAAGTGAAACAACACAAAAATAATGTCATTGTAAGTTATTAATATTGTTCGCATATTAGCTAATGCTAACGGCGGTAGCTTCATTACATTAAAATAGCGCATACAAATATGCATAAAAACACTCCTACAGACATCACACATGGGACGTTTTAGCAAGTAAAGAATTGTTTTAATTATCTTGTAAAACTTACAAACATTGAATCCATAAGAGTAGAAACGCTATGGATGGCTAAATGAATGAATGAACTGCCGGTCAAACTGCCAATCAAACACCCTCTCAGTGTTTTTGCTTGTTTCTTTGTATAACACTAGTTTCATCATAGCCGCCAGCCAAGTGACGTTGTGGTGAATTTACTGAGAAATTTGTGAAACAATACAAAAAGAATGCAAGTTAATAATACTAACACAGACACTCGTACACATGTTAGCATATTAGCTAATGCTAATGGTGCTAGCTTAATTACATTATGTACAAATATGCACAGAAACAGTCCTACAGACGACACTTTAGTAAGTAAGAATTGTTTCGGTCATATTGTAAAACTTGCAAACGTTCCTCGGAGTGACGAAGGAAGAATCCATACGAAGTAGAAAAGCTATGGACAAAACAGGAAATAGAACTCGCCGCTCCCAGTCCGTGGAACGTGCTCCCTGACCACCTGAGGGGACCACAGACTGTGAATTCTTATAAAAACGCTTAAAATCCCTTCTTTTTTTTAAAAAAAACTTTTTTTAGATGTATGTGTGCTAGTTCTAGTTTTTTGTGGTATTTATTTTTATTATCATAATCTTTTTTTTTTTTTTTTAAATACACTGTAGCACTTTGAGGTTGTTTGCTCAATATAAAGTGTTTTTTTAACGAATAAAATCTATTGTTATTGTTATTATTATTATTATTATTGCAGTGAGCGAATTGGTCCAAAAGATGGCGCTGTAGCCCCAACAATAACACACACTTTCCAGTGTCTCGGTCTGTGTTCTATAAAAAAAAAAACATTTCTTGAATACAAAACATTATGGTCGTTAGCGAAGAAATATCCATAATTTAGCTGCATGGTTCAAAGCGTAGGGAAAAAGTAAATAAGCAAATACTTCAGTGATGTCAATGGAATGATAAGCGGCTGATATTACTAAGCTGTGCCAATATCAGCGCAGACATCCAGCAGAAGAAGTGCAGCATGGAAACATGTCCTCCATCAATTCATCACATGTAGCGCAGCAGTAAAACGTCTCCGTGAAAACAACATTTCACGCTCCGATTCAAATGAAAACGTACGCCACGGCAAGAGTGGACTTTACGAGCTCTCCACCAAAACACTAATCATCCCTTTGAGCACGTGAAGGAGCCATTAAAGTAGGCACGCGTCGGCCCTAGGGTGCTACGCTCACGCTGACGCCCTGATGAGGATGAGCGCCCTCGTCCGGTCCCGCTAACGTGCCCTTATGGTGTTGCATCAGCGTGATGGATTATATTCATTTGACTTCCATTGTTTGGCGGCAGATTGAAGATGCGAGAAGGAAGCAGGGAGGAGGAGCACTATTCCTTTTTATGTAACATGACATAACGTAATATATATTATATATATATATATATATACATACATATATATATACATACATATACAAACATACACATATATATACATACACACACACATATATATATATACATACCTACACATACATACATACATACATACATATATATATATATATATATATATATATATATATATATATATATATATATATATATATATATATATATATATATATATATATATATATATCAAACACCTAATGTGCAGATAATAAATGAAATGAACAATGTTATGCAAAAACTAAACCGGCGTATTTTACAACGTTTTGAACCCTGCGGCTTATACCAAGGTGCGACTTATTTATGGATTTTTATTCGCCAGGGGCTAAATTATGGAATTGACTAAGACGAGGATTGTGTAAAAATGGCCTCTAAATAACAATATATCAATACTAAATGTCAGTGTTTATCTGTAAATAACAATATATCAATACTAAATGTCAGTGTTTGTATGTAAAAAAACAATATATCAATACTAAATGTCACTGTTTATATGTAAAGAACAATATGTAAATAATAAATGTCAGTGTTTATCTGTAAATGACAATATATCAATACTAAATGTCAGTGTGTATCTTTAAATAACAATATATCAATACTAAATGTCAGTGTTTGTAGGTAAAAAAAACAATATATCAATACTAAATGTCACTGTTTATATGTAAATAACAATGTATAAATAATAGATGTCAGTGTTTATCTGTAAATGACAATATATCAATACTAAATGTCAGTGTTTTTCTGTAATTAACAATATATCAATACTAAATGTCAGTGTTTGTATGTAAAAAAAACAATATATCACTGCTAAATGTCACTGTTTATATGTAAATAACAATATATAAATAATAAATGTCAGTGTTTATCTGTAAATGACAATATATCAATAATAAATGTCAGTGTTTATCTGTAAATAATATATCAATACTAAATGTCAGTGTTTGTATGTAAAAAACAATATATCAATACTAAATGTCACTGTTTATATGTAAATAACAATATATAAATAATAGATGTCAGTGTTTATCTGTAAATGACAATATATCAATACTAAATGTCAGTGTGTATCTTTAAATATCAATATATCAATACTAAATGTCACTGTTTATATGTAAATAACAATATATAAATAATAAATGTCAGTGTTTTTCTGTAAATGACAATATATCAATACTAAATGTCAGTGTTTATCTGTAAATAACAATATATCAATACAAAATGTCAGTGTTTGTATGTAAAAAAAACAATATATCAATACTAAATGTCACTGTTTATATGTAAATAACGATATATAAATAATAGATGTCAGTGTTTATCTGTAAATGATAATATATCAATGCTAAATGTCAGGGTGTATCTTTAAATAACGATATATCAATACTAAATGTCAGTGTTTGTATGTAAATAACAATATATAAATGATACATGTCAGTGTTTATCTGTAAATGACAATATATCAAACATACATATCAGTGTTTATCTCTAAATAATATATCAATAGTAAATGTTAGTGTTTATCTGTAAATAAAAATATATAAATAATAAATGTCAGTGTGTATCTGTAAATAACAATTTATCAATAATGTCAGTGTTTATCTTTAAACAACAATAAAGCAATAACACATGTCAGTGTTTATCTGTAAATAACAATATATCAATAATAAATGTCAGTATTTATCTCTAAATAACAGAATATCAATACTAAATGTCAGTGTTTGTATGTAAATAACATATGAATAATGCATAACATTGTTTACATGTAAATAATACATCAATAATACATGTCAGTGTTTATCCGTAAATGACAATATATCAATAATACATGTCATTGTTTATCTCTAAATAACAATATATCAATAATAAATGTCAGTGTGTATCTGTAAATAACAATATAGCAATAATAAAAGCCAGTGTTTATCTGTAAATAACAATACATCAGTAATAAATGTCTGTATTTATCTGTGAATAACAATATATCAATAATAAATGTCAATGTTTATCTCTAATTAACAATATATCAATCATAAATGTCAGTGTTTATCTGTAAATAATAATATATCAATAATAAATGTCAGTATTTATCTGTAAATAACAATATATCAACAATGGATGTCAATGTTTATTTGTAAATAACAATATATCGATAATAAATGTCAGTGTGTATCTGTAAATAACAATACATCAATAAATGCCAGTGTTTATCTGTAAATAACAATATATCAATAATACATGTCAGTGTTTATCCGTAAATAATATATCAATACTAAATGTCAGTGTTTACATGTAAATAACAATATATAATTAATACATGTCAGTGTTTAGCTGTAAATAACAATATATCAATAATACGTGTCAGCGTTTATCTTTAAATAGTACATCAATAATACATATCAGTGCTTTTTGCTGAATAACAATATATCAATAAGACATGTCAGTGTTTATCTGTAAATAACAATATATCAATAATAAATGTCAGTGTTTATCTGTAAATAACAATATATCAATAATAAATGTCATTGTGCCACTGTAAATAATTTATCAATACATGTCTTTGTTTATCTGTAAATAATATATCAATAATAGTGTTTATCTGTAAATAACAATATATCAATAATAAATGTCATTGTGTATCTGTAAATAACAATTTATCAATAATACATATCAGTGTTTATCTGTAAATAACAATATATCAATAATAAATGTCATTGGGTATCTGTAAAGAACAATTTATCAATAATACATATCAGTGTTGATCTCTAAATACCAAAATATCAATTATAAATGTCAGTGTTTATCTGTAAATAACAATACATCAAAAACACATAACATTGTTTACATGTACATAACAATATATCAATAATACATGTCAGGGTTTATCTGTAAATAACAATGTATCAATAAGACATGTCAGTGTTTATCTGTAAATAACAATATATCAATAATAAATGTCAGTGTTTATCTGTAAATAGTAATATATCAATAATAAATGTCATAGTGCATCTGTAAATAATTTATCAATACATGTCTGTGTTTATCTGTAAATAATATATCAATAATAAATAATGTTTATCGGTAAATAACAATATATCAATAATAAATGTCATTGTGTATCTGTAAATAACAATTTATCAATAATACATATCAGTGTTGATCTCTAAATAATAAAATGTCAATAATAAATGTCAGTGTTTATCTTTACATAACAATATATCAATAATACATAACATTGTTTACATGTAAATAACAATATATCACTAATACATGTCAGTGTTTCGCTCACGCCGACAACACAATCACTTGGGCTTTAGCGTTAGCTTCTTAGCATTAGCATTGCGACTAATAATTACACAACATGTAATAAAGTAAATAGTTTATTGTTGTTTGCCAACACCAGCCGGTTGTTAGCAGCATGCTACTTCTGCTCGTAGGAGCCGTGCGAGCAAGGCGCCAGAAAAGTAGTTCCTCTGCGTTAGCTCGTCCAAGAACAATGTCGCTACGGCGCTTTACCAAGAGCACAGTTCAATGCCATGTCGTTAGCCGCCTCGCACTAGCAGTTTTTTACTACTTAGACACAGAAAATGATGGGGAATTGAGAACAATGGGCAACATTTTAGAAAAAGTGCAGTTTTCTGTCAGCTTCTAAAAGACTTCCTCGGTGTCTCGCTGCTTCTTTGCACAAAATGTCACTTAGATGAGGTTTTACACACCTTTTTGTGTGGCAACAGTGGAGGAGACACGTGCATGTATGAGCCAGTCTGCCCCTTTGTTTCTTTACAAACTACTAAAAGACGAGTTGTCTAGTATGTTCAACATTTTATTGAAGGCAGGGGTGTCCAAAGTGTGGCAACGAGAAAAAGTTGCATTCTTGACTCTAATAACACCATTTTTTC
The DNA here is from genome assembly GCF_033978795.1 of Nerophis ophidion. Lineage (NCBI taxonomy): Eukaryota > Metazoa > Chordata > Actinopteri > Syngnathiformes > Syngnathidae > Nerophis > Nerophis ophidion. Next base: position 7,025,611 of record NC_084614.1, read on the forward strand.
AATAATTTCTCCAAAAATAATAATGAATAAAAATCAATGTTGCTATAAATTATTGATTGATTCAAGGACAAAAAGGACATAATTACAACAAACATAAAAATATGAAAATTAGAAGAAAAAAAATGATATACTAATTATATACTAATTATCCTATTTATTGTTATTAAAAATATACTAAAATAATTACAATCAATATTATCCGAAGCTGATATAGAGATTTAAGTGTTGAATGAAAAAAATAAAATAAAAAAAAAAAAGCATGACCTTTTTATGAGTGAGACACTTCTGGATCCCCAAGGATTTTAGTGGAATTTAATAATTGTCTTTGCTAAAAAAATAAAATAAATAATAATAAATTCAAATCAATTTTGCCATGAATTATTGACCTATTTAGGGATCCAATAACTTCACATTAAATATTTTACTTTGAAAATCTTCATAGGAAAAATATTGTGTATTTTGCCTCAAAAAATAGGGTTTGGACAAAAAAAACCTCGTAAAAAGTCAAACAAATAATGAAGTAGAATTAGCCATTCAAGGGTTTTATGAAAAACAATAATAAATGACTTATTTTGAACCTCGTTTAAGACTGAAACCCTTCTGGGTCCTTAAGACCTAACTTGAGGGAGCCCCAAGAAATGTATATTTTATTGGTTTTTAAAATGAAAAAATATCAACTCGGCCCCCGTGTGCTTTGATTTTGTTATTGTGTGGCCCTCGGTGGAAAAAGTTTGGACACCCCTGATTTAAGGACTAAATGACAATAATAAACATATGTTTCATGTACACTAACATTTTTTGTAACAATAATAACATTTTTTGTGCTCGGCTTTATTTAGAGTATGGAAATAAATTTTTTCCAGTATCAAAATATTGGTATGGGGACAACCCTACTATATAACATTGAGTAAAGGACATAAAAAAAATGGAAACTCCCAGAAGGAAAAACAGCTCTTGAAAACGTTCATGGTGCAAAGACCAAAAATGTCTGCCTTTGGTTCCGGCAGGTAACTGAAACCAGAACCGGGCCACTGGGGTGCAGCAACTACGACAATCTGGACACCGTCAGTTCCGTTCTGGTCCACAGCCCAGAGAACAAGGTTCAGCTACAAGGTAAGACTCGGATGGGTTCTGAATCAATTTGATAAAAAAGAGACACTGCATTGATGGCGTTAGCATATCGGAAGCAATATCACAGACTACAGAAACAAACCACTTTGACAATCAACTTTAGTCACGTCGCACTTTTGGTACGCAAACAAAGTGCTTTAAACGACAAAATAAAGACAAGGCGAGGACTGAAGAATCCGCACTTTGTGGTCGCTGCACCTCTCCCCTGAATGCAAGTGCTCCTACAGCAGGAATGCACATTCTCTATCCCTACAGTACACAACATCTGGACAGGCATGCCATCTTTTATTTTGTTGTCATTAAAAGCGTATTTCTGTTTAGTTATGTTTGGTTTTGGACTCCATTAGTTCCTGTTTTTGCGCACCCTGGTTTGTTTTAGTTTCCATGACAACCATTAGTTTCACCTGCCTCATTTGTTTGAACTGTTCTTAACCAAGTCACTATTTAAGCCTGTCTTTTTCTGTCGGTGGTTCTGTCCATGCCACAGTTGGTACTGATGTTCAATGCTCATGCTGCTTTGTTCAGGTCACAGTTTACAATTTTAGTTTTAGTTTTCTGCCTCCGATGTGAGCGCCTTTTGTTTTTAGCTTTTAAGTTAAGATTACAATCATGTATTTACCTTGACGCCATGTCCCGTCAATCTTCCTCTGCACTCCGGGAAAACAAACCACACCATAGACCCCCCCTACAAAAAAGTTTCAGAAATACATGTCAAAACTGCAGCAAAAGGCCACAATTAAAAATAAATGACTTCCATATATTAACCTTTGTCTTGTGTTTTAGTTTTGAAATGCATAAAAGAACCACATACATGTTTTTGGTTTTTTTGCATCAAGGCTTTTTGACTTTGTCAGGAACCTCTATTTCAACAAAATAAAACTTTTTTATTATTTTTTATGTTTTAATTTCCCCCCCACTAAATTATAAAATAAATATAAAATATACATATTTTTATATATTTTATTTTATTTTTATTTTTTTCCCCTCCACTGAATTATAAAATAAATAAATGAAAAATACATAAAAATAAATGACTTCCATACATTAACCTCCGTCTTGTGTTTTAGTTTTAAAATGCATAAAAGAACCACATAAATGTTTTTTTGGGTTTTTTTTGTTTTTTGCATCAAGGCCTTCTGACTTTGTCAGGAACTTCTATTTCAACAAAATAAAACTTTTTTTTTGTATTTATTAATTTTCCCCCCACTAAATTATAAAATAAATATAAAATATACATATTTATATATATATATTTTTTTTTTTTTCCCCCCCACTGAATTATAAAATAAATAAATAAAAAATATATAAAAATAAATGACTTCCATACATTAACCTTCGTCTTGTGTTTTAGTTTTAAAATGCATAAAAGAACCACATAAATGTTTTTTGGGGTTTTTTTTGTTTTTTGCATCAAGGCTTTCTGACTTTGTCAGGAACTTCTATTTCAACAAAATAAAACTTTTTTTTTTGTATTTATTAATTTTCCCCTCTCTAAATTATAAAATAAATATAAAATATACATATTTTTATATATATATTTTTCCCCCCACTGAATTATAAAATAAATAAATAAAAAATACATAAAAATAAATGACTTCCATACATTAACCTCCGTCTTATGTTTTAGTTTTAAAATGCATAAAAGAACCACATAAATGTTTTTTGGGTTTTTTTTTTGTTTTTTGCATCAAGGCTTTCTGATTTTGTCAGGAACTTCTATTTCAACAAAATAAAACATTTTTTTTGTATTTATTAATTTTCCCCCCACTAAATTATAAAATAAATATAAAATATATATATTTTATATATATAATATATTTATTTTTTCCCCCACTGAATTATAAAATAAATAAATAAATAAAATATAGAAAAATAAATGACTTCCGTATATTAACCTTTGTCTTGTGTTTTAGTTTTAAAATGCATAAAAGAACCACATAAATGTATTTTTTATTTTTTTGCATCAAGGCTTTTTGACTTTGTCAGGAACCTCTATTTCAACAAAATTAAACTTTATTTTTTATTTTTTATTTATTAATTTTCCCCCCACTAAATTATAAAATAAATATAAAATATATATATTTTATATATACAATATATATATATTTTTCCCCCACTGAATTATAAAATAAATACATAAATATACAAAATATATCAAAATAATTGACTTCAATATATTAACCTTTGTCTTGTGTTTTAGTTTTAAAATGCATAAAAAAAACACATAAATGTATTTTTTTTTTTTTTGCATCAAGGCTTTTTGACTTTGTCAGGAACCTCTATTTCAACAAAATAAAACTTTTTTAAAATTTTTTATTTACTAATTTTCCCCCCACTAAATTATAAAATAAATCTAAAATATATTTTATATATATATAAAATATATATATTTTCCCCACTGAATTATAAAATAAATAAATAAAACATATATAAAATATAGAAAAATAAATGACTTCCGTATATTAACCTTTGTCTTGTGTTTTAGTTTTAAAATGCATAAAAGAACCACATAAATGTATTTTGGGTTTTTTTTGCATCAAGGCTTTTTGACCTTGTCAGGCACCTCTTATTCAACAAAATAAAACTTTTTTTTTAATATATATATATATATATATATATATATATACATGTATGTATGTGTATTTTACTAAGGTGTAGATTTAAGACATGGGTCAAAACCGAAAGGTTTTAATATAAAAGCAAAGTATCAAATGTTTCAGTCAAAAAAAGTTAAAAACAGTTTTTGAAATTCCCCCAAAGAGTTGAGTTCAGGTACCCTCAGATCCTTTTAAATCTGGAAAGCTGTCGAGGGCACATTTTAATGACGAAAAAGTACATTTATTTGCCATTAATCGGGATTAATTTTGACTTATTTACAAACCCCCCAAAGCAGTGAAGTAGTCAGCTTGTGTAAAATGTAAATAAAAAGAGAATACAACAAATCATTTCCAATTGAATAGACTTTATATTTTGCAAATATTAGCTCATTTGGAATTTAAAGCCTGCAACATGTTTAAAAAAAAAAAAAAAAAAAAAGCTGGCACAAGTGGCAAAAAAGACAGAGTTGAGGAATGCTCATCAAACACTTATTGGGAACATCCCACAGGTGAGCAGGCTAATTGGGAACAGGTGGGTGCCATGATTGGCTATAAAAGCAGCTTCCATGAAATGCTAAGTAATTCACAAACAAAACACGGGGCGAGGGTCACCACTTTGTCAATTTGTCAAATTGTCTAAAAACAACATTTCTCAAGCAGCTATCGAAAAGAATTTAGGGATTCCACCATCCGCGCTTCGTAATATCACCAAAAGGTTGGGAGAACCTGGAGAAATCCCTGCACGTAAGCCATGATATTACCGACCTTTTATCCCCCAGGCGCCAAAAAGCGTCATCAGTGTGTAAAGGATATCACCGAGTGGGCTCAGGAACACTTCAGAAAACAACTGTCAGTAACTACAGTCGGTCGCTACGTCTGTAAGTGCAAGTTAAAACTCTACTTTGCAAAGCCACAGCCATTTATCAACAACACCCAGAAATGCTTCCGGATTATTGGCAAAAAAATAAATATCTTGTCTTTGCAGTCCATTTAATTGACTATAAGTTGAAAACTATTTGTTGTACTCTCTTTTTATTTACCATTTACTAGGGGTGTAACGGTACACAAAAATGTCGGTCCGGTACGTACCTCGGTTTAGAGGTCACGTTTGGTTCATTTTCCGTACAGTAAAAAAAAAAAATATATATAAATGTTTTGTTTTTTTATTTACCAAATTTGTAAACAATGGCTTCATCCTTTTAACATTGGGAACACTATAATAATTCTGCCCAAATTAATCCACATTAAACTGCCTCAAATTGTTGCTCAGATTAAAGAAAATGACAAAACATTTCTTCTACACATAAAAAGTGCAATATTAAACAGTTTCGAGTCAACTCATCATGCTTAGTTTATTACAGCATTTGGGAAGCCTGTAGCTGACTTGTATTGTGTAAATGTGATATTTGTATCAACATGTGATAGCAGGGACCCTGCCATTCAAAACTAGGCTGCTACATTACTAATGATTAATAGAACTATAGCTGAAAAAATTGTACAAAAGCAACAGGAGAGACTATTCATCCCTGAACACCATGGAGTTCAATGAAATAACAGACAGACAGGGCTTTGCTGCCCCTAACACACACACACACACACACACACACACACACACACACACACACCAGTTTAGAAAGTAGTTGACTTTGAAGTGTTTTTCATAATTTGGGGAGTTTACGATGTCCGCTGCTCCCCTGCTAAACTCGTATCTGCTCGACTGAAGCAGTGACTCCATGCGGTTTTGAATACGCACTGCTGATTGGCTGTTACATCGCTCCGAATACGCACTGTTGATTGGCTTTGTATGAAACCAATCAGATGGTTGTGTGGGCGGGACAATGCTAGGTGCTCACAGCTCAGACAAAGGCAGAAAGCAGAGCAGCTTGTGAAGACTTTCAAACTCGTTTGGTACGCCCGCGTGCTGAACCAAAACCTCCATACCGAAACGGTTCAATACAAATACACGTACCGTTACACCCCTACCATTTACAAATTGTGACAAAGCCACAGCCATTTATCAACAACACCCAGAAACGCTTCCGGATTGTTGGCAAAAAAAAAAAAAAAAAATTAAATATCTTGTCTTTGCAGTGTATTCAATTGAATATAAGTTGAAAAGGATGTGTTGTATTCTCTTTTTATTTAGCATTTACACAACCCGAGTACTTCACTGCTTTTGGCTTTTGTACATTTATCTGCGATAAATTGATATAGTCATAAACAAGCTGCAATTACTGGTGATTAAACACTTGAATTGTTTGACAGCCCGAGTATTTACGTGCACTTTAACGTCTGTTCTGTCCCATCCATCCCTCACCGTGCAAATAGAGACCTCCCCCCCGGTATAAATTCCCCTCATTACCCTCCGGTCTCCTGTAGTGGAATAAAGAAGCGGCGCGGCCGACGTCCGAGGGGATATTACTGCTTTAAGAGTCAACTGAAAGCAAGCCTATAACCTTTGTAGTGTGGCTGAAAGCCCATTGATCTTTTTTTAAACCGGCCTTTAACGACCCTTTTAAAGAGCCAAGTGATTTCACTAAAACAAGCGGAGATTACGCAACATACTTTAGCGGGAGACGATTAAGGGGCAAAACATTTAGTCCCTTTTAGCCAGCGCCTCCGGCAGCTCGGACAAAACAAAAGGCCGCTAATGTCAGGCTGGGCCATGGATTTTGGAGATAAAGGGAGGGTGCGGAGGAATCCATAATGTCAGGCTGAGCTGTCGCCTCGCAATTAGTGGCGAGACTTGATTGTAATTACAGGCCGAAGCAGTCTGGCCCACTTTTGTAATGACCGCCTCGGTCTACGGCTTGTCATCCACGCTCCGCAGGGCTTCAGGTCGTCCTCCCCGGCTACTTGCGGAGCCGCTTCGTCCAGGCGGCGCTGGACTACATTGGCTGCAAATCCGAAGGTCACTTCATGTGCCAAGACAGCGAGTGCTGGTGTGCGTGTGGCGCCGCCTTCCCGCGGTGCAACTGTCCCCACGCTGACCTGGACTCTCTGGAGAACAACCTGGTGCGCATCACAGAGGCCTGGAGGCGGACCGACCGGGAGTTCGAGGAATCCGGTGAGTCAGGGGTCGCAACTCTCTGCGGGTCTCAGCAATCATTTGAAAATGTCAACCCAAAAGTGCACTCAGGTCCTAATTGCGGCGGAAAGAAATGCTTGTGAACTTACGGTTGTTGTTTTTTCCGGGGATAAGAGCAGAGTCGGCCGAGGGCTTGAAACTAACGTGAACAGAAAAGCCACGTCTTGTTCCTGTTCTGAAACGTGGCTCCGGCTGTCAGGTGTTGCCAGGCTTAATCAAAAAAGCTGTCACTCCATGTGTCAGATCTCGCTACCCAGCTCTCTATTGGTCCCCGCGTCGAAACTATGACTGCGTCAAGTTCACCTGCTCCCGAGTGCTCCCGTGTACCACTTAACAGGACACCTAATTAACTATCAATCTTTAATAAAGCCGTGACCTTAGAAGCCTGGCTGGGCTCCTTGCAGCTCCACGTAGGTCTCCATGCCATGTCAAAACTATGACCGCATCAAGTTCACCTGCTCTCTCCAAAGTGCCCCCGTGAACTACTTAACGAGACACTTAATTAATAATCGGTAAATCTTTGGTAAAGCTGTGACCTTAGGAGTCTGGCTAGGCTCCTCGCAGCTCTTTTTAGGTCCCAGGTCGAAACTATGACTGCGTCAAGTTCACCTGCTCTCTCCCGAGTGCTCCCGTGTACCACTTAACAGGACACCTAATTAACTATCAATCTTTAATAAAGCCGTGACCTTAGGAGCCTGGCTGGGCTCCTCGCAGCTCCACGTAGGTCCCCATGCGATGTCAAAACTATGACCGCGTCAAGTTCACCTGCTCTTTCAAAAGTGCTCCCGTGAACCACTTAACGAGACACTTAATTAATCATCAGTAAATCTTTAGTAAAGCTGTGACCTTAGGAGTCTGGCTGGGCTCCTCGCAGCTCTTTTTAGGTCCCAGGTCGAAACTATGACCGCGTTAATTTACCTACGCCGTCCGAAGTGCTCCTGTGAATCCCTAAACAAGACATCTAATATATTAGTTATTAGTAAATATCTGGTAAAGATGTGACCTTAGGAGTCTGGCTGGGCTCCTCGCAGCTCTTTATAGGTCCCCGTGTCAAAACTATGACTGCGTCAAGTTCACCTGCTCTCTCCCAAGTGCTCACGTGTACCACTTTAACAAGACAGCGAATTCATTAACGATCAGTAAATCGTCAATAAGGCTGTGACCTTAGGAGTCTGGCTGGGCTCCTCGCAGCTCTCACCTGCTCTCTCTGAAGTGCTCCTGTGTACCACTTAACGAGACATCTACTTAATTATCAGGAAATCTTTATTAAAGCCCTGACCTTAGTAGTCTGGCTGGGCTCCTCGCAGCTCTCAATAGGTCCCAAGTCGAAACTATGACCACGTCAAGTTCACCTGCTCTCTCTGAAGTACTCCCATGAACCACTTAACAAGACACCTCATTAATTAACTATCAGTAAATCTTTAGTAAAGCCGTGACCTTAGGAGTCTGGCTGGGCTCCTCGCAGCTCTATGTAAGTCCCAGGTCGAAACTATGACCACGTCAAGTTCACCTGCTCTCTCTGAAGTGCTCCTGTGTACCACTTAACGAGACATCTACTTAATTATCAGGAAATCTTTAGTAAAGCCCTGCCCTTAGTAGTCTGGCTGGGATCCTCGCAGCTCTCTATAGGTCCCAAGTCTAAACTATGACCACGTCAAGTTCACCTGCTCTCTCTGAAGTGCTCCCATGAACCACTTAACAAGACACCTCATTAATTAACTATCAGTAAATCTTTAGTAAAGCCGTGACCTCAGGAGTCTGGCTGGGCTCCCGGCCAGGGCTTGTGGAACAGCGGCGGTAGCTAATGGATGGCGTGACTGGCAGCGAGCAGCCTGCTTGTCCTCGTCCTCAGCAAACAGGCTCATACACAGAAAAGAGCTAATAATGCGAGATGGCATTATTGTCAAACAAAACCATCATTAGCATAAACACATTTTCCGCCCCTGATTGGATTAGCGGCCTGGACCGGCGTTTACGGGGCAATTTACCCGCCGGTAGTCTCTTCTCCAGGGGGAATATTAAAGCAGCACCTGCCGGCCAAGCTGGTCTCTTCAAGCCCCGAGGGTGGGGGGACAACAAGCCCCGAGGGTGGGGGGACAACAAGCCCCGAGGGTGGGAGGACAACAAGCCCCGAGGGTGGGGGGGACAACAAGCCCCGAGGGTGGGAGGACAACAAGCCCCGAGGGTGGGGGGACAACAAGCCCCGAGGGTGGGAGGACAACAAGCCCCGAGGGTGGGAGGACAACATTTCACACAAAACAAGGTGATAGCTTTGAAAAGAAAAAAAAGCAGAATTTTAGTAAAACTTTTGTAACCCGTCAAGGGAAAAGTGGAGAATTGTTATCCTTTTCATCGGCGGTTTTGTTGGGTTTGTAAAAGTTGTGGAAATGTGGAATATTTCCTAAGTGACCATCTTTCAGTCCGTGTTGAACACAGTGAGCATTCATTCATTCATGGAATTATTGATGTATTTCTTTGACAGGGACAGTACAAGTAAACATTGCTAAGATGTGCAAAATGTCCAAAATGTGCCCAGCAAAGTCGACAACCCTATCCCTAACCCTAACCACAGGAAGGGGGGAGAAAAGTGTGAAAAGTCAGTAAAAGTCCCAAAAATGTTCAAAAATCACACCCAGGTCCGAGTCCCACAAGTCCCGCCACCAGCCGGGATACCATAAAATGTCCAAAACATGCCTAGCAAAGTCCTACGGGAAGGCAGGGAGAAAAGTGAGAAAAGTCAGAAAAATGTTAAAAAAAAAAAAAAAATCCCACTTGGGTTCGAGTCCCACAAGTCCCACCGCCGGCCGGGATACCCGGAATGTCCAAAACGTGCCCAGCAAAATCCCACGGTAGGGCAGGGAGAAAAGTGGGTAAAATGTTCAAAAATGTTCAAAAATCACACCCGGGTTCGAGTCCCACAAGTCCAGCCGCCGGGCGCGCAAGTCCCTGGATGCCCAAAATATCCAAAACACGCCCAGCAAAGTCCCACAAGAAGGCGGGGAGAAAAGTGGGTAAAATGTTCAAAAATGTTCAAAAATCACGCCCGGGTTCGAGTCCCATGAGTCCGCCGCCGGCCGCGCAAATCCCGGGATGCCCAAAATATCCAAAATGCGTCCATCAAAGTCCCACAGGAAAGCGGGGAGAAAAGTGAGAAAAGTGGGTAAAATGTTCAAAAATCACACCCGGGTTCGAGTCCCACAAGTCTTGCCGCAGGCCACGCAAGTCCTGGGATGCCCAAAATATCGAAAACGTGCCCAGCAAAGTCCCACAGGAAGGCGGGGAGAAAAGTGAGATAAGTGGGTAAAATGTTCAAAAATGTTCAAAAATCACACCCGGGTTCGAGTCCCACAAGTCCGCCGCCGGCCGCGCAAATCCCAGGATGCCCAAAATATCCAAAATGCGTCCAGCAAAGTCCCACAGGAAGGCGGGGAGAAAAGTGAGAAAAGTGGGTAAAATGTTCAAAAGTGTTCAAAAATCACACCCGGGTTCGAGTCCCATAAGTCCGCCGCCGGCTGCGCAAATCCCGGGATACCCAAAATATCCAAAATGCGTCCAGCAAAGTCCCACAGGAAGGCGTGGAGAAAAGTGATAAAAGTGGGTAAAATGTTCAAAAATGTTCAAAAATCACACCCGGGTTCGAGTCCCACAAGTCCCGCCGCCGGCCATTGAAGTCCCGGGATGCCAAAAATATCCAAAACGTGCCCAGCAGAGTCCCACGGGAAGGCGGGAGAAAAGTGAGAAAAGTCCGTAAAATGTTCAAAAATGTTCAAAAATTTTCAAAAATTTTCAAAAATCACACCCGGGTTCGAGTCCCACAAGTCCCGCTGCCAGCCGGGATGCCCAGAATGTCCAAAATGCGCCCAGCAAAGTCCCACAGGAAGGCGGGGAGAAAAGTGAGAAAAGTGGGTAAAATGTTCAAAAATCCCCCGACTACTCCTACAGACATCACACTGATGGAGGGAGCTGCCATGCAAGGCGCTAACCACCACCCATCAGGAGCAAGGGTGATGTGTCTTGCTCAGGACACAACGGACGTGACGAGGTTGGTACTAGGTGGGGATTGAACCAAGGACCCTCGAGTTGAGCACAGCAACTCTCCCACTGCGCCACGCCGTTTTAATTGGATTGTAAAACTGACAAACGTTGCTTGTAGTGATGAATGAAGAACACATTCAAGTAGAACCGCTATGGAAAGCATTAAACAGGAAGTACATGTTCAAGCCGTGCAACCTGCAGTGAGCAAACTCACTCATAGCACAAATAACAACACAGAGACCGGGCTTTCTGCTCCGCCGCTCCCAGTCTGTGGAACACTCTCCCTGACCACCTGAGGGAACCACAGACTGTGAATGCTTTTAAAAAAGGCTTAAAAACCCGTCTTTGTTTTGTTTTGTTTTTTACTTTTTTTAGATATATGTGTGCTAGTTCTAGCTATTAGGCTGTTGTAGTTTTTATTTGTATATATTTATTGTATTATCTTTTTCTTTTTATTTTAATACACTGTAGCACTTTGAGGTTGTTTGCTCAATGCAAAGTGCTTTTTACATACAAAATCTATGATAATTATTGTTATTATTTTCAGCGTCTCAGTTTTATGAAAACTATTTGTTGAGTACAAATCATTATGGCCGCTAGCGAAGAAAAAATCCATACAGTAACTGCACCATTTTATAAGTTGCTGAAGTAGTAAAAAAAAATAAACGTTATACTTACAGTGTGTAAAGAAAACTTTGTTTTTTTAGAGCATTTTAAATAGTCCATTAGTTACATTGTTGGCTGACTTTTGCTAGCCTTTATTTACGGGTTAGAATGCATTAAAAAAAATATGTGAGCTGGTGTCACATGAGGATTGACAAAATGACAATACCCCTTTACGCTACGAACTTTCACCTACATCAGGGCATATAAATATAAATATAATTCACATTCAAGTACATTATCACTGGAGTACAACGTGACATTTTCTTCCCAACACTCAAAGTCATGTGAGCGTGACGAGAAGTTGTAAAATAACTCAAGCAGAAAAGTTAGAGAAGTTTTCTTGGACGCTAAATAAAAATGTATGTCACGTAACTATTATAGAAAGATGTGATTGCTGATTATTGTGAATCCGCCATTTTGCCTTTGTTGGAAGTGGGAGACGGAAATACAACATGAGGCGGCTTTCTTCTCTGCCTCACAGATAAGATCAGAAAAAAAAAAAACTATTGACATAATACTGGTATTATTCCTCTCCGGATTTTTGCTTCTCGACCACAAACAGTCGGGGGTCTTGATTCAGTTCTTGGTTGGCTATCCTCCGGACCATAACCGCCTGCAACTTCTCTTCTTCCAGAGGAGTTCCAGGGTTTTGTAGGCAAGCTGCCGACTCAGTACGCCGTCAACACGTCTGTGGTGGAACTTCTGTGGAGGACAGACGCCAACCTGCTGCAGCGCTACCGGCAGATGGAGACCAGGACCAAGCAGCTCCTGGCCAAGACTCGCCGCACCGTCAACAAGATCTTCAGCCTCAGCAGGAGGTGCCGGAAGAAGCCCAACATAGTCCTGCACAGGCCCAGGTGAGATACAGAATCCTGCACAGGCCCGGGTGGGATACATGGTCCTGCAGAGGCCCGGGTGAGATACAGAATCCTGCACAGGCCCGGGTGGGATACATGGTCCTGCACAGGCCCGGGTGGGATACAGGGTCCTGCACAGGCCCGGGTGGGATACATGGTCCTGCAGAGGCCCGACTTAGATACAGGGTCCTGCACAGGCCCAGGTGAGATACATGGTCCTGCAGAGGCCCGAGTTAGATACATGGTCCTGCACAGGCCCGGGTGAGATACATGGTCCTGCACAGGCCCGGGTGAGATACAAGGTCCTGCACAGGCCCGGGTGAGATACAGGGTTCTGCAGAGGCCCGGGTGAGATACAGGGTCCTGCACAGGCCCGGGTGAGATACATGGTCCTGCACAGGCCCGGGTGAGATACAAGGTCCTGCACAGGCCCGGGTGAGATACAGGGTTCTGCAGAGGCCCGGGTGAGATACAGGGTCCTGCACAGGCCCAGGTGAGATACATGGTCCTGCAGAGGCCCGGTTAAGATACACGGTCCTGCAGAGGCCCGAGTGAGATACAGGGTCCTGCACAGGCCCGGGTGAGATACAGGGTCCTGCATAGGCCCGGGTGAGATACATGGTCCCGAGAGGCCCACGTGAGATACATGGTCCTGCACAGGCCCAGGTGAGATACATGGTCCTGCAGAGGCCCGGTTGAGATACACAGTTCCGAGAGGCCCAGGTGAGATACATGGTCCTGCAGAGGCCCGGGTGAGATACACCCAGGTAATGTTTACTCAAGTCCGAATGTTTTAGTTAAGATCCCAAATTGACAACAAGGAGGTACCAGCAGGTACCAGCAGGTACCAATAAGAACGAAAAGTTAGTTTTGTGGAAAAGGTCCCTTTAAGAGTTCTGTTTTGTACACCTTTGTGTGTCTGTCAGGTGTGTTGGTTTGTGTTGGTGTGTGTATGTGTGTGTATGTGTGTATGTGTGTGTGTCTGTTTTTGTGTTTCTGTGTTTGTGTGTGTGTAAGTTTTGTGTACTTGTGTGTCTGTGTGTGTCTGTTTCTGTGTTTGTGTGTCTGTGTGTGTGTATTTGTGTTTTGGTGTGTCTGTTTGTGTGTCTGTGTTTCTTTGTGTTTGTGTGTCTGTGTGTTTATTTGTGTGTGTCTGTTTGTTTGTTTGTGTGTGTGTTTGTATGTGTTTTTGTGTTTGTGTGTGTTCAGGATTGTATGTTTTTTCTGTGTCGGTTTGTGTGTGTTCATGTGTGTTTGTGTCTGTGTGTCTGTTTGATTTTTCGTGTGTTTGTGCATTTTATTGTGTCTGTTTGTGTGTCTAATTGTTTGTGTGTGTATTTTTTTGTGTTTGTGTGTGTTCATGTTTGTTTGTGTTTCTGTGTGTGTGTCTGTCTGTGTTTGTTTGTTTTATGTGTGTTTGTTTGTTTGTATATTTGTGTGTTTGTTTTTTGTGTATTTGTGCATGTGTGTTCGGCTGTCCATGTGTGTGTGTGTTTGTGTGTGTTTTTTTGCTTGTGTATCTGTGCGTGTGTGTGTTGTGTTTGTCTGTCCGTGTGTTTATTTTATTTTTTTATTTGTGTTTGTGTGCTTGTGTGTGTTTCTTTGCTTGTGTATCTGTGTGTGCGTTGTGTTTGTCTGTCCGTGTGTTTGTTTGTTTTTGTTTGTTTGTCTGCATGTGTTTGTGTGTGTTTATGTGTGTTTCTTTGCTTGTGTATTTGTGTGTGTGTTTGTCTTTCCGTGTGTGCTTGTTTGTTTGTGTGTCCGTGTGTGTTTGCGTGTATGTTTGTTTGTGTGTTTGTTCATGTTAGTTGTGTGTTTTTTGTGTTTGTGTGTCTATTTCTGTGTGTTCATGTGTGTTTGTGTGTTTGCCTCTGTTTGTGTTTGTTTGTTATTTTTTGTGTGTTTGTGTGTATGTTTGTTTGTGTATTTGTGCATGTGTTTGTTCGGCTGTCCGTGTGTGTATTTGTTTGTTTGTTTGTGTGTGTTCATGTTAGTTTGTGTTTGTGTGTCTGTTTCTGTGTGTTCATGTGTGTTTGTTTGTTTGCCTCTGTTTGTGTTTGTTTGTTATTGTTTGTGTGTTTGTGTGTATGTTTGTTTGTGTATTTGTGCATGTGTGTGTTCGGCTGTCCGTGTGTGTGGTTGTTTGTTTGTGTGTGTTCATGTTAGTTTGTGTTTGTGTGTCTGTTTCTGTGTGTTCATGTGTGTTTGTGTGTTTGCCTCTGTTTGTGTTTGTTTGTTATTTTTTGTGTGTTTGTGCGTATGTTTGTTTGTGTATTTGTGCATGTGTGTGTTCGGCTGTCCGTGTGTGTGTTTGTTTGTTTGTGTGTGTTCATGTTAGTTTGTGTTTGTGTGTCTGTTTCTGTGTGTTTGTGTGTTTGCCTCTGTTTGTGTTTGTTTGTTATTTTTTGTGTGTTTGTGCGTATGTTTGTTTGTGTATTTGTGCATGTGTGTGTTCGGCTGTCCGTGTGTGTGTTTGTTTGTTTGTGTGTGTTCATGTTAGTTTGTGTTTGTGTGTCTGTTTCTGTGTGTTTGTGTGTTTGCCTCTGTTTGTGTTTGTTTGTTATTTTTTGTGTGTTTGTGCGTATGTTTGTTTGTGTATTTGTGCATGTGTGTGTTCGGCTGTCCGTGTGTGTGTGTGTTTGTTTGTTTGTGTGTGTTCATGTTAGTTTGTGTTTGTGTGTCTGTTTCTGTGTGTTCATGAGTGTGTGTGTGTGTGTGTGTGTGTTTGTGTGTGTGTCTGTCTGTGTTTGTTGGTGTTTGTTTGTTTTTCGTGTGTGTTTAATTTTTATGTCTGTGTGTGTTTGTGTGCATGTGTTTTTGTGTTTGTATGTGTTCATGTGTGTGTTTCTTTACTGGTGTATTTGTGCGTGTGTGTTGTGTTTGTCTGTCCGTGTGTTTGTTTTTTTGTTTTGTTTGTTTGTGTCTGTTCATGTGTGTGTGTTCATGTTTGTTTGTGTGTCCGTTTCTGTGTGTTCATGTGTGTTTGTGTGTCTGCCTGTGTGTGTTTGTTTGTTTGTTATTTTGTGTGTGTTTGTTTGTGTGCGTGTGTTTGTTTGTGTATTTGTGTGTGTGTGTGTTTGTTTGTTATTTTGTGTGTGTTTGTTTGTGTGCGTGTGTTTGTTTGTGTATTTGTGTGTGTGTGTGTTTGTTTGTTTATGTATCTGTTTGTGTGTGAGTGTTTTCATGTTTGTTTGTGTTCATGTTTGTTTGTGTGTCTGTCTGTGTTTCTTTGTGTTTGTTTGGTTTTTGTGTGTGTTTGTGTGTGTATTTGTGACTGACATCAGCGATGGCAATGACGTCATCAAAGAGGCAGATTCTAAACAGCTGGGAAGCATGAAGGAAGCAGCAGCGTGCAGTAAAAAAGTGAGAAGAGATGTTGATAAAACGGACAAAAAGCGGACAGGATGTGACTAAAAGCAAAAAAAAAAGCAAAAGACTTACAGGCAGAGTAGAGCAGACGGCGTCCACAAAGTAGTAAGTAGTGTCCACAAAGTCCTTCTTGACCACTTCAATAGTCTGGACCGCAAACAGTAAACAGCTGAGGGGAATTGACACAGGTCAAGTAGAAAAAGGGAAACACCGACAAAACCGGATGTCCCGCCAAAATAAAAGCACGGGACAGGAACTAACACAAAACCGCGGGGAACATGAAGCCAACGCAACATGAAGCAGCAAGATAGTTTTATAAATATCTCTATTGTGCCGCCTCGCTCTCATTTCACATTCCCAGGATATATATATATATATATATATATATATATATATATATATATATATATATATATATATATATATACACATATATATATATATACACATATATATATATATATATATATATGTATATATATGTATATATATATATATACACACATATATATATATATATATATATATATATATATATATATATATATATATATATATATACATATATATAAAATGGGTATTTCTGTCTGTCATTAAGTCGTACATTTTTTTTCCTTTTACGGAAGTTTTTTTGTAGAGAATAAATTATGAAAAAAACACTTAATTGAATGGTTTAAAAGAGGAGAAAACACGAGAAAAAAAGAAAATAAAATTTTAAAACAGTTTCTCTTCAATTTCGACTCTTTAAAATTCAAAATTCAACTGAAAAAAAATGAAGAGGAAAAACAAGCTCATTTGAATCTTTTTGAAAAAATAGAATTTATGGAACATCATTAGTAATTTCTCTTGATTAAGATTAATTTTAGAATTTTGATGACATGTTTTAAATATGTTAAAATCCACTTTTGAAATAAGATTTAAATTGGATTCTACAGATTTTTTCTAGATTTGCCAGAATTTTTTATTTTTATTTTAATCATAAGTTTAAAGAAATATTTCCCAAATGTTCTTTGTCGGAAAAAAAGAAGCTAAAATGAAGAATTAAATTAAAATGTATTTATTATTCTTTACAATAAAAACTTGAACATTGATTTAAATTGTCAGGAAAGAAGAGGAAGGAATTTAAAAGGTAAAAAGGTATATGTGTGAAGGTTGTATTTTTTCTCTAAAATTGTCTTTCTGAAAGTTATAAGAAGCAAAGTAAAAAAAATTATGAATTTATTTAAACAAGTGAAGGCCAAGTCTTTAAAATATTTTCTTGGATTTTCAAATTCTATTTGAGTTTTGTCTCTCTTAGAATTAAAAATGTCGGGCAAAGCGAGACCAGCTTGCTAGTAAATAAATACAATTTAAAAAAATAGAGGCAGCTCACTGGTAAGTGCTGCTATTTGAGCTATTTTTAGAACAGGCCAGCGGGCGACTCATCTGGTCCTTCGGGCGACCTGGTGCCCGCCTTGGTGACCCCTGGTTTAATAGTTTAAACAAATTTACATTATTGCAATCAGTTGAAGCGGTATAGCTCGGTTGGTAGAGTGGCCGTGCCAGCAACTTGAGGGTTGCAGGTTCGATTCCCGCTTCCGCCATCCTAGTCACTGCCGTTGTGTCCTTGGGCAAGACACTTTACCCACCTGCTCCCAGTACCACCCACACTGGTTTAAATGTAACTTAGATATTGGGTTTCACTATGTAAAGCGCTTTGAGTCACTAGAGAAAAGCGCTATATAAATATAATTCACTTCACTTCACTTGATAAAACATTGTCTTTACAATTATAAAAGCTTTTTTTTTTTTTTAAATCTACTACTCTGCTAGCATGTCAGCAGACTGGGGTAGATCCTGCTGAAATCTATGTATTGAATGAATACAGAATACTTTTGAATCGGAAAAATATCATTTTTGAATCGAGAATCGAATCGAAAAAAATCGATATATTATCGAATGGTGACCCCAAGAATCGATATTGAATCGAATCGTGGGACACCCAAAGATTCACAGCCCTAATATATATATATATATATATATATATATATATATATATATATATATATATATATATATATATATATATATATATATATATATATATATATAAATATATATATATATATATATATATATATATATATATATATATATATATATATATATAAACATATATATATATACATACATATACATATATACATTTTATATCTATATACATATATGTACATAGATATATAAATGTATATATGTATATAAATGTGTATGTACATACATATATATACATACATATATATATATATATATATATATATATATATATATGTACACACACATATATACATATGCATATATGTATATGTTTATATATACAGGACGGTCTCAGAAGATTAGAAAATTGTGATAAAGTCCTTTATTTTCTGTATTTGTGGGGTATTTCGAAGAAGAAGCTGAAAGACACCAGACCCAATAATGCAAATGAGCTAAAGGCCGCTATTGAAGCATCCTGGGCATCCATAACACCTCAGCAATGCCACAGGCTGATTGCCTCCATGCCACGACGTATTGATGCAGTAATCCCTGCAAAAGGATTCCTAACCAA
The DNA here is from genome assembly GCF_033978795.1 of Nerophis ophidion. Classification (NCBI taxonomy): domain Eukaryota; kingdom Metazoa; phylum Chordata; class Actinopteri; order Syngnathiformes; family Syngnathidae; genus Nerophis; species Nerophis ophidion. Next base: position 7,043,938 of record NC_084614.1, read on the forward strand.
GTACTGAGTGCATGAATTGACATTTTCAAATGTTTGATTTTGTTTTGCTGTTCTAAATCTTTTTTTTTTTTATTTGGTCTGAGGAAATATTCAAATTTTTTGAGATAGGATTTTGGAGTTTTCTTAAGGTGTATGCCATAATCAGCAATATTCAAATAATAATAGGCTTGCAATATTTCAGTTGATGTGTAATGAATCCAGAATGTATGACATTTTCATATTTTTAGTTGCATTACAGAAAATAAATTTCCTGAGACAGTCCTGTATATACATTTATACATATATGTATATACATATATACATACAGTATATGTGTATATATATATATATATATATATATATATATATATATATATATATATATATATATATATATATATATATATATATATATATATATATATATATATATATATATATATATATGTATGTATATGTATGTATATATGTATTTCCGGGTGAGACATATTTTTTATTGGAAATGATTTCTAACACAATTGTTCATTTCCTTTTTCGAACTGCACTTTTTTGTGGACTTTAGTTCCCAATCATCATGACAAACATGACAATGTTTTCTCTTTTATTTTGTGCATTGTAAATAATAAACAACAAAAGTCAGCTGACAATTCTGCCCAGAAACAAACATGCAAACACCTTATGATTTGTGTTTATGTTAGTGTGTTTGTGTTCATGTGTGTTCATGTGTCGGTGTGTTTGTGTGTGTGTGTGTGTGTGCTTGTGCGTGAGTGTGTTTGTTTGTGTGTGTGAGTGTGTTTGTGAGTCAGTGTGTTTGTTTTGTGTGCGGGTGTGTCCGCTTGTGTGTGTTTGTTTCTGTGTTTGTTTGTTCATGTTTACGTGTGTTTGTTTGTGTGTGTTTTTGTTTGTTTGTGCGTGTGTGTGTGTGTGTGTGGAAAAGTACGTTATTTTTATTCATGAATTTGTAAAAGTGTGTTGTTGAAAACGTTTTGTAAAATGTCAGAAGTAGAGAAACATTTCTATGGTTTATGAATGTGTGTTTGTTTTAAGTATCATATATATATATATAATGTATCATATATATAATGTATCATATATATAATGTATCATATATAATGTATCATATATATAATGTATCATATATATAATGTATCATATATAATGTATCATATATATAATGTATCATATATATAATGTATCATATATATAATGTATCAGATATAATGTATCATATATAATGTATCATATATATAATGTATCATATATATAATGTATCATATATAATGTATCATATATAATGTATCATATATATAATGTATCATATATAATGTATCATATATAATGTATCATATATAATTTATCATGTATAATGTATCATATATAATTTAATCTACACATAATGTATCGTATATAATGTATCATATATATATATAATGTATCATATATATAATGTATCATATATATAATGTATCATATATATAATGTATCATATATAATGTATCATATATATAATGTATCATATATATAATGTATCATATATATAATGTATCATATATAATGTATCATATATATAATGTATCATATATATAATGTATCATATATAATGTATCATATATATAATGTATCATATATATAATGTATCATATATATAATGTATCAGATATAATGTATCATATATAATGTATCATATATATAATGTATCATATATATAATGTATCATATATAATGTATCATATATAATGTATCATATATATAATGTATCATATATAATGTATCATATATAATGTATCATATATAATTTATCATGTATAATGTATCATATATAATTTAATCTACACATAATGTATCGTATATAATGTATCATATATATATATAATGTATCATATATATAATGTATCATATATATAATGTATCATATATATAATGTATCATATATAATGTATCATATATATAATGTATCATATATATAATGTATCATATATAATGTATCATATATATAATGTATCATATATATAATGTATCATATATATAATGTATCAGATATAATGTATCATATATAATGTATCATATATATAATGTATCATATATATAATGTATCATATATAATGTATCATATATAATGTATCATATATATAATGTATCATATATAATGTATCATATATAATGTATCATATATAATTTATCATGTATAATGTATCATATATAATTTAATCTACACATAATGTATCGTATATAATGTATCATATATATATATAATGTATCATATATATAATGTATCATATATATAATGTATCATATATATAATGTATCATATATAATGTATCATATATATAATGTATCATATATATAATGTATCATATATATAATGTATCAGATATAATGTATCATATATAATGTATCATATATATAATGTATCATATATAATGTATCATATATAATGTATCATATATAATTTATCATATATAATGTATCATATATAATTTAATCTACACATAATGTATCGTATATAATGTATCATATATATATATAATGTATCATATATATAATGTATCATATATATAATGTATCATATATAATGTATCATATATATAATGTATCATATATATAATGTATCATATATAATGTATCATATATATAATGTATCATATATATAATGTATCATATATAATGTATCATATAAATAATGTATCATATATAATGTATCATATATAATGTATCATATATATAATGTATCATATATATAATGTATCATATAATGTATCATATATATAATGTATCGTATATATAATGTATCATATATATAATGTATCATATATATAATGTATCATATATAATGTATCATATATAATGTATCATATAAATAATGTATCATATATAATGTATCATATATAATGTATCATATATATAATGTATCATATATATAATGTATCAGATATAATGTATCATATATAATGTATCATATATAATGTATCATATATATAATGTATCATATATAATGTATCATATATAATTTAATCTATATATAATGTATCGTATATAATGTATCATATATAATGTATCATATTTATAATGTATCATGTATAATGTATCATATATAATGTATCATATATATAATGTATCATATATAATGTATCATATATATAATGTATCATATATATAATGTATCATGTATCATATATAATGTATCATATATAATTTAATCTATATATAATGTATCGTATTTAATGTATCATATATAATGTATCATATATAATTTAATCTACATATAATGTATCGTATATAATGTATCATATATAATTTAATCTACATATAATGTATCGTATATAATGTATCATATATATAGTGTATCATATATATAATGTATCATATATATATAATGTATCATATATATAATGTATCATAGATAATGTATCATATATAATTTAATCTACATATAATGTATCATATATAATTTAATCTACATATAATGTATCGTATATAATGTATCGTATATAATGTATCATATATCCATCCATCCATTTTCTACCGCTTATTCTGCGATGAGGTGGCGACTTGTCCAGGGTGTACCCTGCCTTCCGCCCGATTGTAGCTGTATCATATATAATGTATCATATATATAATGTATCATATATAATGTATCATATATATAATGTATCTATATATAATGTATCATATATAATGTATCATATAAATAATGTATCATATATAATGTATCATATATAATGTATCATATATATAATGTATCATATATATAATGTATCAGATATAATGTATCATATATAATGTATCATATATAATGTATCATATATATAATGTATCATATATAATGTATCATATATAATTTAATCTATATATAATGTATCGTATATAATGTATCATATATAATGTATCATATTTATAATGTATCATGTATAATGTATCATATATAATGTATCATATATATAATGTATCATATATAATGTATCATATATAATTTAATCTACATATAATGTATCGTATATAATGTATCATATATAATTTAATCTACATATAATGTATCGTATATAATGTATCATATATATAGTGTATCATATATATAATGTATCATATATATATAATGTATCATATATATAATGTATCATAGATAATGTATCATATATAATTTAATCTACATATAATGTATCATATATAATTTAATCTACATATAATGTATCGTATATAATGTATCGTATATAATGTATCATATATCCATCCATCCATTTTCTACCGCTTATTCTGCGATGAGGTGGCGACTTGTCCAGGGTGTACCCTGCCTTCCGCCCGATTGTAGCTGTATCATATATAATGTATCATATATATAATGTATCATATATAATGTATCATATATATAATGTATCTATATATAATGTATCATATATAATGTATCATATATAATGTATCATATATAATGTATCATATACAGTATAATGTATTGTATATAACTGAATCTATGTATAATGTATCAGATATAATTTACCATATATAATGTATATTACATAATGTATTTATATAAAATGAAACGTTGCAAAAGTACATTACCGACGTTTAATAACATATTAGATGAGGTCATTAGCGTGATTAGCATATTCGATGATGTTATTAGCGTGATGGTATTATGTTTCTAGTTTGAGGTGAACATTCTGTCATATTTACTTTGCAACATTTTCCATTTTAACACGGCAGCAATATCAAAAAGGTTAGGAAATATGTATAGTTTTTGTATTAATTCATTATTGCAACCCAGGAGAGCTTGTTGCGGTATTAGCCCAGCGGGACACAAAGGCGGGGTCAATCCCCCGGTGCTATTGTGCCCGCACCCCCGCCGGCTTGTCTTCCCGACTGGCCAGGCTGGTGCGGGAGTCCCAGGAACACATTGTGACAGCCTTAGCTGGCAAAGTCTTTGCTTGGATTATTTATTACCTGTCCTCACGAATAATAATCTCAATATTTTAGGCATTAGCGAGAAAGTCAAATGTGTATCTATTTGTGAAGTAAATGTTGGCAAAGCCCGAAGGAGCACCTGTGTGTGTTTGCCAAAGTCCCCGCAGTCTGTGGAAACCTGCGTACGCGCAGCATGAAGTTGGCGTGAGGCATGTTTTCAGCTCCCGGTCCGGACGGACTTAACACCATCTGTGTTTCTGTCCCAGGTCTCTCCATTTCTGGCTGGGCTACACCCTCTCCGTCTTGTACTGCAGTGAAAACCACCAAGTGGGTGTCTTCAATGAGGAGAGTCGCAGCTGCTCCTGCACCTACAGTCACCCGCCTTGCCAGGGCCTGATCCCCTGCACCACGGGCGACGGCCCCCGCTGCGCATCCTGCTCCACTGAGAACCGAACCCGATGCTCCACCTGCAACCCAGGCTTCACTCTCAACCAGGGAACCTGCAGGCACGCCGTGCCCGATCCTACGGACCCTTACCTGGGCTTGGAGAGCGATCAAGACTTGCATGACCTAGAGCAGCGCTACCTCCTCCAGCGACGTGACCCACGCATCACTTTGCATGCGGTTTTTGTGAGCAACGATGTGAGGATTAACACCTGGTTCGACCCTTCGTGGAGGAAGCGAATGCTCCTGACGTTGAAGAGCAACCGGGTGAAATCGAACCGCGTTCACATGCTCCTTGGACTTGCTGTGCAGTTTTGCCTCACCAGGAACAGCACCCTTGAGCCAGCCTTTTCTCTGTTCGTCAACCCTTTCGGGGGCAGCCATTCCGAGAGCTGGACCATGCCTATCGGCCAGCATGGATACCCCGAGTGGGATCGGACCAAAGTGGACATTCCCTTGGACTGTTATAACTGGACCTTGTCGCTTGGAAACAGATGGAAGAGCTTCTTTGAGACAGTTCATTTCTACTTGAGGAGCCGTATCAAGGAGGGCACGTCAATCGGAAGCAAGAACACTTCGGTGGACTACGAGCCTCTGGAGTCGACGGAGCCGCCAAGCAACTTCGGGTACATGAAAGTCAACAGCATGCAACTATTTGGATACAGCGTGCATTTTGACCCTGACGCAATCCAGGACCTGATTCTGCAGATAGACTACCCGTACACTCAGGGATCACAGGACTCAGCTCTGTTGCAGCTGGTGGAGTTGCGATACAGGGTCAACCGCCTCTCCCCGCCAGGGGCCGCCCACGTGGATCTTTTCGGCTGTCTACTTCGCCACAGACTTAAGCTGGCCCCGGCGGACGTGACCAGGATCCTCACTGCCCTGCAAGCTTTCAGTGCCACGCAACCAAACTACGCCGAGTACGAGGCCAGCAAACTGTGTAGCTAGTGGCTCCCGTTTCGATGTTTTGTATTTGACTTGCCACATACGAGCTCGCCGGATCCATTTGTTGTCAAGTGAGTGATCCATGTTCACGGCTTCGTTCGACGTCAAGTGTGTGCAATTAAAATCGATGCTCATGTCGCTGTAGTTTTACAGATTAAAGATGTTCAACACTCGCTTACAATTCCCTGCCTTTCCGAGTCATTTGCCAGCTCGATCGATTTCACGCACACGACAAAAGGGATTCGACCGCATTTCACTGATCAGGTTTTTGTTTACCCACAGTTGTGGTGTGATTGCTCCAGGGTCAGGGGGGATTGATTTATGTAAACATGCAGGTTAATAACGCCAATGTCCGTGCTAAACACTAAACTCATTGGCCTTCCTTTGAACTTTGTCTGCTCTCTTTCGTGCTGACAGACTCGGAGACGACATCAACTCCAGTCTCCCTGCTACAAATCATACATTTAAACTCTGGCAACACTCCCAGGCGATTCCCTCGTCAAACATTTGATACGACTGATTTGAACACACCGCCCTGCCGAGCGTCGAGTCTTCACAGGCTGCACAACAAGCATCTGGCCCACCGGGGAGCTGCGGTTGTGTGTGCCGTGTTGTTTTTCGCTCCCATCTGGAGCATCAGAACACAAGGCCTCCCTTCTCCTTTTAGGGCACAGCCTTGGCATACATTACTAAGTCTCCCGCGGCGCGGGTGGGGGGGGGTTGGAAGCGGCCCTTCTCTGATCCTCCGCCGCTGCCACTCCTGTCTGCCGTTCACATCAATCCATTAATTTTCCTCCGCTTATCCGAGGTTGGGTGGAGGGAGTAGCAGCCTAAGCAGAGAAGCCCAGACTTCCCTCTCCCCAGCCACTTCGTCCAGCTCCTACCGGGGGATCCCGAGGCGTTCCCATACTAGCCGGGAGACATAATCTTCCCAATGTGATCTGGGATTTCTCCGTGGGGTGTTCTCCCGGTCGGAAGTGCCCTAAACACCTCCCCGGGGAGGCGTTGGGGTGGCATCCCGCATCTGGAGTATCAGAACACGAGGTCTTCCATCTCCTTTTAGGGAACAGCCTTGGCACAGATTACTAAATCTCTCGTGGCGTAGTGGGAGGGTTGGAAACGGCCATTCTCTGATCCTCCGCCGCTGCCGCTCCTGTCTGCCGTTCACATCCATCCGTTCATTTTCTTCCGCTTACACAAGGTGGGGCAGCAGCCTAAGCAGAGAAGCACAGACTTCCCTCTCCCCAGCCACTTCGTCCAGCTCCTACCGGGGGATCCCGAGGCGTTCCCATACTAGCCGGGAGACATAATCTTCCCAATGTGATCTGGGTCTTCCCCGTGGAGTGTTCTCCCGGTCGGACCTGCCCTAAACACCACCCCGGGGAGGCGTTGGGGTGGCATCCCGCATCTGGAGTATCAGAACACAAGGTCTTCCATCTCCTTTTACGGCACAGCCTTGGCACGGATTACTAAATCTCTCGTGGCGTAGGGGGAGGGTTGGAAGCGGGCCTTCTCTGATCCTCCGCCGCTGCCACTCCTGTCTGCCGTTCACATCAATCCATTAATTTTCCTCCGCTTATCCGAGGTTGGGTGGAGGGAGTAGCAGCCTAAGCAGAGAAGCCCAGACTTCCCTCTCCCAAGCCACTTCGTCCAGCTCCTCCCAAAGGATCCCTAGGTGTTCCCAGGCTAGCCGGGAGACATAATCTTCCCAATGTGATTCTGGGATTTCTCCGTGGGGTGTTCTCCCAGTCGGACGTGCCCTAAACACCTCCCCAGGGAGGCGTTGGGGTGGCATCCCGCATCTGGAGTATCAGAACACAAGGTCTTCCATCTCCTTTTAGGGCACAGTCTTGGCACGGATTACTAAATCTCTCGTGGAGTAAGGGGAGGGTTGGAAGCGGCCCTTCTCTGATCCTCCGCCGCTGCCACTCCTGTTTGCCGTTCACATCAATCCATTCATTTTCCTCCGCTTATCCGAGGTTGGGTGGAGGGAGTAGCAGCCTAAGCAGAGAAGCCCAGACTTCCCTCTCCCCAGCCACTTCGTCCAGCTCCTCCCGAGGGATCCCTAGGCGTTCCCAGGCCAGCCGGGAAACATAATCTTCCCATGGTGATCTGGGTCTTCCCGGTGGAGTGTTCTCCCGGTCGGACGTGCCCTAAACACCTCCCAGGGGAGGCGTTGGGGTGGCATCCCGCATCTGGAGTATCAGAACACAAGTTCTTCCATCTCCTTTTAGGGAACAGCCTTGGCACAGATTACTAAATCTCTCGTGGCGTAGGGGGAGGGTTGGAAGCAGCCCTTCTCTGATCCTCCGCCGCTGCCGCTCCTGTCTGCCGTTCAAGTCAATCCATTCATTTTCTTCCGCTTATCCGAGGTTGGGTGGAGGGAGTAGCAGCCTAAGCAGAGAAGCCCAGACTTCCCTCTCCCCAGCCACTTCGTCCAGCTCCTACCGGGGGATCCCGAGGCGTTCCCATACTCGCCAGGAGACATAATCTTCCCAACGTGATCTGGGTCTTCCCCGTGGGGTGTTCTCCCGGTCGGACGTGCCCTAAACACCCCCCCGGGGAGGCGTTGGGGTGGCATCCCGCATCTGGAGTATCAGAACACAAGGTCTTCCATCTCCTTTGAGGGCACACCCTTGGCACGGATTACTAAATCTCTCGTGGCGTAGGGGGAGGGTTGGAAGCGGCCCTTCTCTGATCCTCCGCCGCTGCCGCTCCTGTCTGCCGTTCACATCAATCCATTCATTTTCCTCCGCTTATCCAAGGTTGGGTGGAGGGAGTAGCAGCCTAAGCAGAGAAGCCCAGTCTTCCCTCTCCCCTGCCACTTCGTCCAGCTCCTACCGGGGGATCCCAAGCGTTCCCATGCCAACCGGGAGACATAATCTTCCCAACGTGATCTGGGTCTTCCCCGTGGGGTGTTCTCCCGGTCGGACGTGCCCTAAACACCTCCCCGGGGAGGCGTTGGGGTGGCATCCCGCATCTGGAGTATCAGAACACAAGGTCTTCCATCTCCTTTTAGGGCACAGCCTTGGCACAGATTACTAAATCTCTCGTGGCGTAGGGGGAGGGTTGGAAGCAGCCCTTCTCTGATCCTCCGCCGCTGCCGCTCCTGTCTGCCGTTCACATCAATCCATTAATTTTCTTCCGCTTATCCGAGGTTGGGTGGAGGGAGTAGCAGCCTAAGCAGAGAAGCCCAGACTTCCCTCTCCCCAGCCACTTCGTCCAGCTCCTACCGGGGGATCCCGAGGCGTTCCCATACTCGCCAGGAGACATAATCTTCCCAACGTGATCTGGGTCTTCCCCGTGGGGTGTTCTCCCGGTCGGACGTGCCCTAAACACCCCCCCGGGGAGGCGTTGGGGTGGCATCCCGCATCTGGAGTATCAGAACACAAGGTCTTCCATCTCCTTTGAGGGCACACCCTTGGCACGGATTACTAAATCTCTCGTGGCGTAGGGGGAGGGTTGGAAGCGGCCCTTCTCTGATCCTCCGCCGCTGCCGCTCCTGTCTGCCGTTCACATCAATCCATTCATTTTCCTCCGCTTATCCGAGGTTGGGTGGAGGGAGTAGCAGCCTAAGCAGAGAAGCCCAGTCTTCCCTCTCCCCTGCCACTTCGTCCAGCTCTTCCCGAAGGATCCCTAGGCGTTCCCAGGGTAGCCGGGAGACATAATCTTCCCAATGTGATCTGGGATTTCTCCGTGGGGTGTTCTCCCGGTCGGAGTGCCCTAAACACCTCCCCAGGGAGGCGTTGGGGTGGTATCCCGCATCCGGAGTATCAGAACACAAGGTCTTCCATCTCCTTTTAGGGAACAGCCTTGGCACAGATTACTAAATCTCTTGTGGCGTAGGGGGAGGGTCCGCCGCTGCTGCTCCTGTCTGCCGTTCACATCCATCCGTTCATTTTCTTCCGCTTATACAAGGTGGGGCATCAGCCTAAGCAGAGAAGCCCAGACTTCCTTCTCCCCAGCAGCTTCTCCCAGCTCCTCCTGGGAGATCCCGAGGCGTTCCCAGGCCAGTCGGGAGACATAGTCTTCCCAACGTGTCCTGGGTCTTCCCCGTGGCCTCCTACCGGTCGCCTCCTTAGAGAGGCGTTCGGGTGGCATCCTGACCAGATGCCCAGACCAACTCATCTGGCTCCTCTCCATGTGGAGCTCTGCCGTTCACAGTTATTGTGATAGATGAGCTCCGTGGGCACCGAGACATGACCGGCATGGAACTAGGTACCACTGACCCGTTTGGAACTGTCGCTCGGCAATGCAGGGATTTGGAGCGAAAGAAAAACCAGCTCGAACCCCTCCTGCGGACTGCCAGAAGAGAAGCCGCGGGCTTATTCCGCGCAGCTGCTTTGATTAGTATCTTCTCCGAGGAAGACAAAGCTTCATCAGCATTCAGCAGACACCGATCCCTCCTCGGAGAACATCTTCACCATGACTGCAAAGAGCTTTAAGTGTCTTTTAAGAGATTGAACGCACTGATAATGCAAACCTTGAGCACATTTTGCAGGAAGGAATGATGGACTCACCTGAGAGAGCAGATTGGTGGCAGTAGTGACATCTGAACGGTTGTTGACCCCTTTTAGAATGCTAGCTTTCTTACACTGACTTGTTTTGCACTGAATTTTTACACTCATTTTTCTGCACTGATTTGGTTTTCCACTGTTTTTTCCCCACTAAAGCAGTGGTTCTTAACCTGGGTTCGAGCGAACCCTAGGGGTTCGGTGAGATGGCCTCAGGGGTTCGGCGGAGGTCAAGACGCACTCGACTTATCGTGTAAATAAAAACTTCTCCCTATCGGCATATTATGTATACGCCAACCGCAGAAGTCACAATGATTTGCAGGTGTGTCATTTGTTGGGAGTTCATGCTCTGTTTTGGTTTTTGTGCAGAAGAAAAAAAAACATAGAACTTTGTCTTGAATTTAAAAAAAAACATTTAATTTTTCACTAAAGAAGGGTTGGGTACATATGAAACTGGTGGGCTTTGGTTCCTCCAAAATGGTTAAGAACCACTGCACTAAACATTTCTGCACAGAATTTTTCTGCACTGAAAATTTGAATTTTTTGACACTGAATATTTCTGCCATTGAATTTACATACACTGATTTTTTCTTACACAATATTTGTGCTTAAGAAAAAATTTACACTGATTTTTTTACAGAATTTTTATGCCATGAAATTTTACACTGAATTTTTCTGCACTGAATTTTTCTGCAATGATTTTTATTTTTTACACCAAATTTTTCTGCGACTGAATTTTTACACACTAATATGTTCGACACTGCATTTGCATACACTATTTTTTTTTACACAATATTTGTGCTTAAAAAATTTTTACAGTGTTTTTTTTATGCACAGATTTTTTTTCCACTGATTTTTTCCACTGAACATTTCTGCCCGGAAATTTTCTGCACTGAAAATTTTAATTTTTTTGACACTGACATTTTTTGCACTACTTTTTCTGCACTGATTTTTTTTTTTTTTACACCGAATTTTTCTGTGACTGAATTTTTACATACTAATATGTTCGACACTGGATTTACATACACTATTTTTTTTTACACAATATTTGTGCTTTAAAAAATTTTACAGTGATTTTTTTTTACAAAATTTTTATGCACTGAAATTTTACAGTGATTTTTTTCTGCACAGATTTTTTTTCCACTGATTATTTCCACTGAACATTTCTGCCCGGAATTTTTCTGCGCTGAAAATTTTAATTTTTTTGACACTGACATTTTTTGCACTACTTTTTCGACACATATTTTTTTTACACAATATTTGTGCTTAAGAAAAATTTTACACTGATTTTTTTTTCAGAATTTTTATGCCCTGAAATTTTACACTGAATTTTTCTGCACTGAATTTTTCTGCAATGATTTTTATTTTTTACACCGAATTTTTCTGCGACTGAATTTTTACATACTAATATGTTTGACACTGGATTTACATACACTATTTTTTTTTACACAATATTTGTGCTTAAAAAAATTTTACAGTGATTTTTTTACAAAATGTTTATGCACTGAAATTTTACAGTGATTTTTTTCTGCACAGATTTTTTTTCCACTGATTTTTTTCCACTGAACGTTTCTGCCCGGAAATTTTCTGCACTGAAAATTTTAATTTTTTTGACACTGACATTTTTTGCACTACTTTTTCTGCACTGTTTTTTTTTTTTTTTACACCGCATTTTTCTGCGACTGAATTTTTACACACTAATATGTTCGACACTGGATTTACATACACTATTTTTTTTACACAATATTTGTGCTTAAAAAATTTTTACAGTGATTTTTTTTACAAAATTTTTATGCACTGAAATTTTACAGTGATTTTTTTATGCACAGATTTTTTTTCCACTGATTTTTTTCCACTGAACGTTTCTGCCCGGAATTTTTCTGCACTGAAAATTTTAATTTTTTTGACACTGACATTTTTTGCACTACTTTTTCTGCACTGATTTTTTTTTTTTACACCGAATTTTTCTGCGACTGAATTTTTACATACTAATATGTTTGACACTGGATTTGCATACACTATTTTTTGACACAATATTTCTGCTTAAAAAATTTTTACAGTGATTTTTTTTACAACATTTTTATGCACTGAAATTTTACAGTGATTTTTTTCTGCACAGATTTTTTTTCCACTGATTTTTTCCACTGAACGTTTCTGCCCGGAATTTTTCTGCACTGAAAATTTTAATTTTTTTGACACTGACATTTTTTGCACTACTTTTTCTGCACTGATTTTTTTTTTTTTACACCGAATTTTTCTGCGACTGAATTTTTACAGACCAATATGTTTGACACTGGATTTACATACACTATTTTTTTGACACAATATTTCTGCTTAAAAAATTTTTACAGTGATTTTTTTTACAACATTTTTATGCACTGAAATTTTACAGTGATTTTTTTCTGCACACATTTGTTTTCCACTGATTTTTTCCACTGAACATTTCTGCCCAGTATTTTTCTGCACTGAAAATTTTAATTTTTTTGACACTGACATTTTTTGCACTACTTTTTCTGCACTGATTTTTTTTTTTTTTTACACTGAATTTTTCTGCGACTGAATTTTTAAACACTAATATGTTCGACACTGGATTTACAACCCTGATTTTTTTTTACACAATATTTGTGCTTAAAATATTTTTACAGTGATTTATTTTACAAAATTTTTATGCACTGAAATTTTACACTGATTTTTTTCTGCACAGATTTTTTTTCCACAGATTTTTTCCACCGAACATTTCTGCCCAGAATTTTTCTACACTACATTTTTTGGACCCTGAAATTTTTTCGCACTACTTTTTCTGCACTGATTTTTTTTTTACACTGAATATTTCTGCAACTAAATTTTTACACACTAATATGTTCTGACACTGCATTCACATACACTGATTTTTTTTACACAATATTTGTGCTTTGAACATTTTACACTGATTTTTCTACAGAATTTTTATGCACTGAAATTTTCTGCACTTAATTTTTTTCCACTGAACATATCTGCCCAGAATTTTACTGCACTGAAAATTTGACTTTTTTGACACTGACATCTTTTACACTACTTTTTCTGCACTGATTTTTTTTTTTTACACTGAATATTTCTGCCATTGAATTTTTACACAATAATTTGTTCTGACGCTGAATTTAAATACTTCTTTTTTTTACACAATGTTTGTGCTTAAGAAAATGTTACACTGATTTTTTTACATAATTTTTTATGCACTGAAATTTTACACTGAATTTTTCAGCTCTGTATTTTTTTCCACCGTTTTTTCCCCACTGAACATTTCTGCCCAGAAAGTTTAAACAATTTTGACATTGAAATTTTTTTGCACTAGTTTTTCTTCACTGATTTTTTTTTTTACACTGAATATTTTAGCCACTGAATTTTTACACACTAATTTGTTCTGACATTGAATTTACATACACCATTTTTTTTTACACTGACTTTCTGCACTTTAAAGTTTTACATTCATTTTTCTGCACTTAAGTTTTTTACACTGAAATTTTTACAGATTTTTTCCGCACTGCAATGTTACAGTAAATTGTTCTGCACTAAAAAAATTTTTTTTTTTTTTTACACTGAATAATTATGCCTCTGAATTTTTACACACTAATTTGTTCTGACACTGAATTTACTTATACACCGATTTTTTTTTTAAACATTATTTCTGCTTGAAACATTTTTGCACTGAATTTTTCACAAAATTTTTCTGCACAGAAAATTTACACGAAATTTTCAGGGTACCCTAAATCTGCGGGGCAGAACTGCGGGCACTCAAGGCTTTTTGCGATTTTTTTGGACTAAATTGCAAACTCAGCAACATCCTGAATAAGCCGTCTGCTCTGCATAGCGAGGTACGACGAATTTGAGGACCAGAAATAGTTTAGACGTGTTTTCGCTCGCTCAAACACAAAACATTCTAATCTGGATCGTTCTCATGGTCGTTCTTTCGGGACTCTCCCGGAGGACGGTGCGGAGAAAACACAACAAAAGTTTTGTCCCCGTCTCTCATGGACACACACCTGTTGTTGACACTGACTGGCGGTGTTATCGCGTTTGCTAGGAACAGAGACTTACATATAGTCTCTACATTTACATTTACATTCAGCAGGCTTACACACACACGGATGGCAGCCCGTTGCAAGTCTTGTGGTTTCTATGTCAACATGTGTATTTGTGCTTCAGCTATCATTTGTGGTTTTTTTTCCCTTGGCCCTAGTCCCACAACCTTCTCTGGTTGTGTCTACCCCGGGGTGTTGTTGGTTTGTGCCGAAAATGACATTTGGTGTCAACAAAGATCCTTCTTTTTCTGACACAAGATCTGTTATCTCTTCATGGAAAACGTGAAAATAATTGGTGTTGTGGGGGCCCGGAACGGGCTGGCGGAGTTTCAGATGACTTCAAAGGAGAATGTTGACTTGAGGTACAAAGTATTTCGAAGCAAAAGCTGTCACAGGACCAATTAAAGGCAGGAGTGTACCGTTTGATCTCGGTTAGGTTTGAATCATTGAGTTAAAAATGAATACGTGCATCTTTCAGGCCTTGTTTGCCTTCTCTGGTGTGGAGGAAGAAAACGTGGGAATGGAACTACAAACATTGCTGAGCCAACACTTTCTCCATTTGGTACGACACTGATAATAATCCCACATATAAAATATTTGGACTTGGCTGAAGTCTTATATATATATATATATATATATATATATATATATATATAATAAGTATCTAATAAGTACTTAATATTGACTAATT
>NC_084614.1:7059487-7076987 GCF_033978795.1 Nerophis ophidion
TGTATCAATTAGTTCAAGTGTCCGTGTCCCTCGGGAAGTCCTGTGGGGAGTGCTCAGAGAGTATGGGGTACCGGACTGTCTTATTGTGGCGGTCCGCTCCCTGTATGATCAGTGCCAGAGCTTGGTCCGCATTGCTGGCAGTAAGTCGGACACATTTCCAGTGAGGGTTGGACTCCGCCAAGGCTGTCCTTTGTCACCGACTCTGTTCATAACTTTCATGGACAGAATTTCTAGGCGCAGTCAAGGCGTTGAGGGGTTCCGGTTTGGTAACCGCAGGATTAGGTCTCTGCTTTTTCCAGATGATGTGGTCCTGATGGCTTCATCTGGCCGGGATCTTCAGCTCTCACTGGATCGGTTCGCAGCCGAGTGTGAAGCGACCGGAATGAGAATCAGCACCTCCAAGTCCGAGTCCATGGTTCTCGCCCGGAAAAGGGTGGAGTGCCATTTCCGAGTTGGGGAGGAGACCCTGCCCCAAGTGGAGGAGTTCAAGTACCTAGGAGTCTTGTTCACGAGTGGGGGAAGAGTGGATCGTGGGATCGACAGGCGGATCGGTGCGGCGTCTTCAGTAATGCGGACGTTGTACCGATCCGTTGTGGTGAAGAAGGAGCTGAGCCGGAAGGAAAAGCTCTCAACTTACCGGTCGATCTACCTTCCCATCCTCCCCTATGGTCATGAGCTTTGGGTCATGACCGAAAGGATAAGATCACGGGTACGAGCGACCCAAATGAGTTTCCAGGTCTCTCCCTTAGAGATAGGGTGAGAAGCTCTGCCATCCGGGAGGAACTCAAAGTAAAGCCGGGCATCTGGTCAGGATGCCACCCGGACACCTCCCTAGGGAGGTGTTTAGGGCACGTCCAGCTGGTAGGAGGCCACGGGGAAGACCCAGGACACGTTGGGAAGGCCTGGGAACGCCTCGGGATCCCCCGGGAAGAGCTAGACGAAGTGGCTGGAGAGAGGGAAGTCTGGGCTTCCCTGCTTAGGCTGCTGCCCCCGCGCCCCGACCTCGGATAAGCGGAAGATGATGGATGGATGGAATTAGTTCAAGTATTGATTTGAGAATGGATATCAGAGCAGGGTCGGACTCTCTGGTCCTGAGGGTGACCAGAGAGTCCTCTATTACACGAGCATGACCACGGTTTTGACCGATCAAATGTGTCCCGCTCGGATTTTAAAAGCCATTAAGTCAGTTGGCATGTAGAGTTCACCTTCCCGACGGCCATGTTCTGCAGAGTTGCTTTTTTGGTACAAGAGTGTTGTGTTCCGAGTGTGCAGCGCTGAGGTTTATGTGCTGGTTTTGTGTTCCGTCTGTAGTTTTCATGCTAATGAGCGTGCGGCTCAAAGAACCCCTGCTGTGCACTTTATTCGCTTTCTTTTTCCCGCCAGGAGTAACGAGCTGGTTAAGCGACGCCAGCGTAGCCACGACTGGAACTGTCATTTTTTTCAAAGGCCTACTGGAATGAGATTTTCTTATTTCTTATTTATCATCATTTCACCATATTGCCATATTTTTGCTGAAAGGATTTAGTAGAGAACATCGAGGATAAAGTTCCCAACTTTTGGTCGCTAATAAAAAAGCCTTGCCTGTGCCGGAAGTCGCAGACGATGTGCGCGTGACGTCACGGGTTGTGGAGCTCCTCACATCTCAACATTGTTTACTATCATGGCCACCCGCAGCTAGAGCGATTCGTACCGCGAAAGCGATGATTTCCTCATTAATTTGAGCGAGGACGAATTGGCCCTAGTGTGTGAATGTGAGTGGGAGTGTTGTCTGTCTATCTGTGTTGGCCCTGCGATGAGGTGGCGACTTGTCCAGGGTGTACCCCGCCTCCCGCCCGATTGTAGCTGAGATAGGCGCGAGCGCCCCCCGCGACCCCGAAAGGGAATAAGCGGTAGGAAATGGATGGATGGATGAAAGATTCGTGGATGAGGAAAGTGAGAGTGAAGGACCAGGAAAAAAAAAACTAACAACTAGACGGCATAGCGATTCAGATGTTATTAGACACATTAACTAGGATAGTCCTGGAAAATTCCTTATCTGCTTATTGTGTTACTAGTGTTTTAGTGAGATTAAATGGTCGCACCTGTACAACCTGAAAGTTGGCTGCGGGTGTGGTGACCGCCAGTGTCTCTGAGGGAAACCACATCTCCCGACAAGATTTTGGGGACGGCGTGGCCCAGTGGGAGAGTGGCCGTGCGCAACCCGAGGGTCCCTGGTTCAATGCCCACCTAGTACCAACCTCGTCACGTCCGTTGTGTCCTGAGCAAGACACTTCACCCTTGCTCCTGATGGGCGCTGGTTGGCGCCTTGCATGGCAGCTCCCTCCATCAGTTCGTGAATGTGTGTGTGAGTGTTGTCTGTCTATCTGTGTTGGCCCTGCGATGAGGTGGTGACTTGTCCAGGGTGTACCCCGCCTTCCGCCCAATTGTAGCTGAGATAGGCGCCAGCGCCCCCCGCGACCCCGAAAGGGAATAAGCGGTAGAAAATGGATGGATGGATGGAATGAAAGATTCGTGGATGAGGAAAGTGAGAGTGAAGGACCAGGGAAAAAAAACAACAACAACTAGATGGCATAGCGATTCAGATGTTATTAGACACATTTACTAGGATAATTCTGGAAAATCCCTTATCTGCTTACTGTGTTACTAGTGTTTTAGTGAGATTACATGGTCGTACCTGGACAACCTGAAAGTTGGCTACGGGTGTGGTGACCGCCAGTGTCTCTGAGGGAAACCACATCTCCCGACAAGATTTTGGGGACGGCGTGGCCCAGTGGGAGAGTGGCCGTGCGCAACCCGAGGGTCCCTGGTTCAATCCCCACCTAGTACCAACCTCGTCACGTCCGTTGTGTCCTGAGCAAGACACTTCACCCTTGCTCCTGATGGGTGCTGGTTGGCGCCTTGCATGGCAGCTCCCTCCATCAGTGTGTGAATGTGTGTGTGAATGTGGAAGTAGTGCTTTGAATACCTTGAAGGTAGAAAAGCGCTATACGAATACAACCCATTTCCCCCCCCACTCCCACCCCCACAGTGGAAGCATCTGACGGTCAAGGGGCGGCCGGCGGGAGTAGGTAAGAGAGTCGCAGCTGCCTCTTTGACAGCTGCAGGAGGAACGACGCGAGCTCTCCGCTCATGTCTACGGTAAGAGCCGACTTATTACCATCATTTTCCTCACCCAAACCTGCTGGTTGACATGTGGTAGGGAACCATGTTCGCTCGGCAGGTATACACCTTAAATTGATATTTTGTTACTTGACTCTGGCTTGTTAGCATGCTAAAGCTCATTTTACAACTAAAAACGTGAGAGTAAACTGTTAGCATGCTACCCATTTTAGCTCATTTTCCAGGTATACACCTGAGAGTCATATATTTTGTTACTTTTTTTTCTGTCTGGCTTGCATGTTAATGTTAGCATCCCAGCATTTTGGCAGATTTTTCAGTTCTACTCATGACAGCTACAAACTTTTACCTGGCTAACACTAGCATAGTAGCGTTTTCGCTAATTATTCAGGCGTACATCCGAGAGTCAAATATTTTGATATTTCATGAATGTTAACTGATAGCATGCCAACATTGTTAGTTACTTTTGCAGGTATACTTTTTACAACCAAATATTTTAGATATTTTTTGTATGTTAACGTTAGCATGCACATTTTTTTTGCTATTGTTGCAAATATACACTTCATTATATTGTGTTACTTGACTCTGCCTTGTTAGCATGTTAATGTTAGCATTCTGGAAAATTTTGCAGTTGTTCACATCAGGGTCAAACATGTTACATGACAGCTACAAAATGTTAACTCGCTAACACTAGCATGGTCACTTGTTAGCTCATTTTGCAGGTATACACCTTAAAATCATATTTTGGTACTTGACTCTGCCTTGTTAGCATGTTAATGTTAGCATTCTGGCAAATTTTGCAGTTGTTCACATCAGGGTCAAACATGTTACATGACAGCTACAAAATGTTAACTCGCTAACACTAGCTTGGTCACTTGTTAGCTCATTTTGCAGGTATACACCTTAAAATCATATTTTGTTACTTGACTCTGCCTTGTTAGCATGTTAATGTTAGCATTCTGGAAAATTTTGCAGTTGTTCACATGAGGGTCAAACATGTTATATGACAGCTACAAAATGTTAACTCGCTAACACTAGCATGGTCGCTTGTTAGCTCATTTTGTAGGTATACACCTTAAAATCATATTTTGTTACTTGACTCTGCCTTGCTAGCATGTTAATGCTAGCATTCTGGAAAATTTTGCAGTTGTTCACATCAGGGTCGAACATGTTACATGACAGCTACAAAATGTTAACTCGCTAACACTAGCATGGTCACTTGTTAGCTCATTTTGCAGGTATACACCTTAAAATCATATTTTGTTACTTGACTCTGCCTTGTTAGCATGTTAATGTTAGCATTCTGGCTAATTTTGCAGTTGTTCACATCAGGGTCAAACATGTTACATGACAGCTACAAAATGTTAACTTGCTAACAATAGCATGGTCACTTGTTAGCTAATTTTGCAGGTATACACCTTAAAATCATATTTTGTTACTTGACTCTGCCTTGTTAGCATGTTAATGTTAGCATTCTGGAAAATTTTGCAGTTGTTCACATGAGGGTCAAACATGTTATATGACAGCTACAAAATGTTAACTCGCTAACACTAGCATGGTCGCTTGTTAGCTCATTTTGCAGGTATACACCTTAAAATCATATTTTGTTACTTGACTCTGCCTTGTTAGCATGTTAATGTTAGCATTCTGGAAAATTTTGCAGTTGTTCACATCAGGGTCAAACATGTTACTTGACAGCTACAAAATGTTAACTCGCTAACACTAGCTTGGTCACTTGTTAGCTCATTTTGCAGGTATACACCTTAAAATCCTATTTTGTTACTTGACTCTGCCTTGTTAGCATGTTAATGTTAGCATTCTGGAAAATTTTGCAGTTGTTCACATCAGGGTCGAACATGTTACATGACAGCTACAAAATGTTAACTTGCTAACAATAGCATGGTCACTTGTTAGCTAATTTTGCAGGTACACACCTTAAAATCATATTTTGTTACTTGACTCTGCCTTGTTAGCATGTTAATGTTAGCATTCTGGAAAATTTTGCAGTTGTTCACATCAGGGTCAAACATGTTATATGACAGCTACAAAATGTTAACTCGCTAACACTAGCATGGTCGCTTGTTAGCTCATTTTGCAGGTATACACCTTAAAATCATATTTTGTTACTTGACTCTGCCTTGTTAGCATGTTAATGTTAGCATTCTGGAAAAGTTTGCAGTTGTTCACATCAGGGTCAAACATGTTACTTGACAGCTACAAAATGTTAACTCGCTAACACTAGCTTGGTCACTTGTTAGCTCATTTTGCAGGTATACACCTTAAAATCCTATTTTGTTACTTGACTCTGCCTTGTTAGCATGTTAATGTTAGCATTCTGGAAAATTTTGCAGTTGTTCACATCAGGGTCCAACATGTTACATGACAGCTACAAAATGTTAACTCGCTAACACTAGCATGGTCGCTTGTTAGCTCATTTTGCAGGTATACACCTTAAAATCATATTTTGTTACTTGACTCTGCCTTGTTAGCATGTTAATGTTAGCATTCTGGCTAATTTTGCAGTTGTTCACATCAGGGTCGAACATGTTACATGACAGCTACAAAATGTTAACTCGCTAACACTAGCATGGTCATTTGTTAGCTCATTTTGCAGGTATACACCTTAAAATCATATTTTGTTACTTGACTCTGCCTTGTTAGCATGTTAATGTTAGCATTCTGGAAAATTTTGCAGTTGTTCACATCAGGGTCAAACATGTTACATGGCAGCTACAAAATGTTAACTCGCTAACACTAGCATGGTCGCTTGTTAGCTCATTTTGCAGGTATACACCTTAAAATCATATTTTGTTACTTGACTCTGCCTTGTTAGCATGTTAATGTTAGCATTCTGGAAAATTTTGCAGTTGTTCACATGAGGGTCAAACATGTTACATGACAGCTACAAAATGTTAACTCGCTAACATTAGCATGGTCGCTTGTTAGCTCATTTTGCAGGTATACACCTTAAAATCATATTTTGTTACTTGACTCTGCCTTGTTAGCGTGTTAATGTTAGCATTCTGGAAAATTTTGCAGTTGTTCACATGAGGGTCAAACATGTTACGTGACAGCTACAAAATGTTAACTCGCTAACACTAGCATGGTCGCTTGTTAGCTCATTTTGCAGGTATACACCTTAAAATCATATTTTGTTACTTGACTCTGCCTTGCTAGCATGTTAATGTTAGCATTCTGGAAAATTTTGCAGTTGTTCACATGAGGGTCAAACTTGTTACATGACAGCTACAAAATGTTAACTCGCTAACACTAGCATGGTCGCTTGTTAGCTCATTTTGCAGGTATACACCTTAAAATCATATTTTGTTACTTGACTCTGCCTTGTTAGCATGTTAATGTTAGCATTCTGGAAAATTTTGAAGTTGTTCACATCAGGGTCAAACCTGTTACATGACAGCTACAAAATGTTAACTCGCTAACACTAGCATGGTCGCTTGTTAGCTCATTTTGCAGGTATACACCTTAACATCATATTTTGTTACTTGACTCTGCCCTGTTAGCATGTTAATGTTAGCATTCTGGAAAATTTTGCAGTTGTTCACATCAGGGTCGAACATGTTACATGACAGCTACAAAATGTTAACTCGCTAACACTAGCATGGTCGCTTGTTAGCTCATTTTGCAGGTATACACCTTAAAATCATATTTTGTTACTTGACTCTGCCTTGTTAGCATGTTAATGTTAGCATTCTGGCTAATTTTGCAGTTGTTCACATCAGGGTCGAACATGTTACATGACAGCTACAAAATGTTAACTCGCTAACACTAGCATGGTCATTTGTTAGCTCATTTTGCAGGTATACACCTTAAAATCATATTTTGTTACTTGACTCTGCCTTGTTAGCATGTTAATGTTAGCATTCTGGAAAATTTTGCAGTTGTTCACATGAGGGTCAAACTTGTTACATGACAGCTACAAAATGTTAACTCGCTAACACTAGCATGGTCGCTTGTTAGCTCATTTTGCAGGTATACACCTTAAAATCATATTTTGTTACTTGACTCTGCCTTGTTAGCATGTTAATGTTAGCATTCTGGAAAATTTTGAAGTTGTTCACATCAGGGTCAAACCTGTTACATGACAGCTACAAAATGTTAACTCGCTAACACTAGCATGGTCGCTTGTTAGCTCATTTTGCAGGTATACACCTTAACATCATATTTTGTTACTTGACTCTGCCCTGTTAGCATGTTAATGTTAGCATTCTGGAAAATTTTGCAGTTGTTCACATCAGGGTCGAACATGTTACATGACAGCTACAAAATGTTAACTCGCTAACACTAGCATGGTCGCTTGTTAGCTCATTTTGCAGGTATACACCTTAAAATCATATTTTGTTACTTGACTCTGCCTTGTTAGCATGTTAATGTTAGCATTCTGGAAAATTTTGCAGTTGTTCACATCAGGGTCGAACATGTTACATGACAGCTACAAAATGTTAACTTGCTAACACTAGCATGGTCGCTTGTTAGCTCATTTTGCAGGTATACACCTTAAAATCATATTTTGTTACTTGACTCTGCCTTGTTAGCATGTTAATGTTAGCATTCTGGCTAATTTTGCAGTTGTTCACATCAGGGTCGAACATGTTACATGACAGCTACAAAATGTTAACTCGCTAACACTAGCATGGTCATTTGTTAGCTCATTTTGCAGGTATACACCTTAAAATCATATTTTGTTACTTGACTCTGCCTTGTTAGCATGTTAATGTTAGCATTCTGGAAAATTTTGCAGTTGTTCACATGAGGGTCAAACATGTTATATGACAGCTACAAAATGTTAACTCGCTAACACTAGCATGGTCGCTTGTTAGCTCATTTTTTCAGGTATACACCTTAGAATCATATTTTGTTACTTGACTCTGCCTTGTTAGCATGTTAATGTTAGCATTCTGGAAAATTTTGCAGTTGTTCACATGAAGGTCGAACATGTTACATGACAGCTACAAAATGTTAACTCGCTAACACTAGCATGGTCGCTTGTTAGCTCATTTTGCAGGTATACACCTTAAAATCATATTTTGTTACTTGACTCTGCCTTGTTAGCATGTTAATGTTAGCATTCCGGAAAATTTTGAAGTTGTTCACATCAGGGTCAAACCTGTTACATGACAGCTACAAAATGTTAACTCGCTAACACTAGCATGGTCGCTTGTTAGCTCATTTTGCAGGTATACACCTTAACATCATATTTTGTTACTTGACTCTGCCCTGTTAGCATGTTAATGTTAGCATTCTGGCAAATTTTGCAGTTGTTCACATCAGGGTCAAACCTGTTACATGACAGCTACAAAATGTTAACTCGCTAACACTAGCTTGGTCACTTGTTAGCTCATTTTGCAGGTATATACCTTAAAATCATATTTTGTTACTTGACTCTGTCTTGTTAGCATGCTAATGTGAGTATTGAGCACATTTTACAACTAAACACGTCAGAGTAAACTGTTAGCATGCTACCCATTTTAGCTCATTTTCCAGGTATACACCTGAGAGTCATATATTTTGTTACTTTTTTTTCTGTCTGGCTTGCATGTTAATGTTAGCATTCTGGCAGATTTTTCAGTTCTACTCATGACAGCTACAAACTTTTACCTGGCTAACACTAGCATAGTAGCGTTTTCGCAAATTATTCAGGCGTACATCCGAGAGTCAAATACTTTGATATTTCATGAATGTTAACTGATAGCATGTCAACATTGTTAGTTACTTTTGCAGGTATACTTTTTACAACCAAATATTTTTGGTATTTATTGTGTGTTAACGTTAGCATGCACATTTTTTTTTTGCTATTGTTGCAAGTGTACCATTAAATTATATTGTGTTACTTGACTCTGTCTTGTTAGCATGCTAATGTGAGTACTGAGCTCATTTTACAACTAAACACGTCAGAGTAAACTGTTAGCATGCTACCCATTTTAGTTCATTTTCCAGGTATACACCTGAGAGTCATATATTTTGTTACTTTTTTTCTGTCTGGCTTGCATGTTAATGTTAGCATTCTAGCATTTTGGCAGATTTTTCAGTTCTACTCAAGACAGCTACAAACTTTTACCTGGCTAACACTAGCATAGTAGCGTTTTCGCTAATTATTCAGGCGTACATCCGAGAGTCAATTACTTTGCTATTTCATGAATGCTAACTGATAGCATGCCAACATTGTTAGTTACTTTTGCAGGTATACTTTTTACAACCAAATATTTTTTATATCTATTGTACGTTAGCATTAGCATGCACATTTTTTTTGCTATTGTTGCAAGTATACCATTAAATTATATTGTGTTACTTGACTCTGTCTTGTTAGCATGGGAGCTAATTTTACACTTATACACGTCAGTAAAATATTCCAATATTTTACACATGACAACTGTTAGCATGCTACCCTTTTTAGCTCATGTTGCAGGTATACACCTGAAAGTCATACATTTTGTTACCTTTTTCCGTTTTGCTAGCATGCTAATGTTAGCATTCAGCAACAGTCTGTACTTCCTTACACGGGATTTGATCTTCCTGAAAGCTTCGGTGGTGAGTCAGGGCATCGGGAACGACGTGACCGAGACAACGGAGCTGGAAAGTGGCCCCGGGTTGCACTTTTCATCATTAACTTGCGACTTGAATTTAAGTTTTGCTACAGTTTTCATGGAGTTATCTTGTTTATCTTTTGGTAATATGCAGGAGAATAGAAAGAAGATTGGGGTTTGAATGGAGAACAAAGAAAGGTGGCAAATGTTTTTCTTGGTGCCGGCTGGGGAAGAAGGGCTCAGGTGTCTGGAAAGGGGTGGTATGTCCGTGCCAGATCCCGGGTGTGTTGGTGTGTGTGGCAGGTGGACTCTGGCAAACAATCCCAGCCAACACAATCCAATGTCATTTCCTGCGTGTTGTGGCGGGAAGATAAGCTGTGATCAAATGGCGGCGTGACAGCGACATCACGCCTTGGGACTTAAACCAGCGAGCAGGTGGCTCCTGGCGCCCAGAGACAGATGTGTGTGTGTGTGTGTGTGTGTGTGCACACACACACACACACACACACACACACATCTGTGCTCGCACTTGAAGACAAACACATCAAATATATGTTTGTACTCTCATGGCCGTCTTCTTCAGTGCAGATAAACAACTAAAAGTCCAACATGGTGGCTAATAAAAGCAACAACTGTGGAGAGGCAAATACTTAAAAGCAGCAAGAAGGAAAAGTGTGTGTGTGTGTGTGTGTGTGTGTCTACACACTCCATGTTGGTCTACACACTCCATGTTGTCTACACACTCCATGTTGGTCTACACACTCCAAGTTGGTCTACACTGTAACTATTATGTTAGATCCACTATGGACTGTGTTTATTGTGATGTGTCGTCTGTGAAGGTTGTGTTTATTGTGTTGTGTTGTCTGTGATAGTTGTGTTTATTGTGTTGTGTTGTCTGTGATTGTTGTGTTTATTGTGATGTGTTGTCTGTGATTGTTGTGTTGTCTGTGATTGTTGTGTTGTCTGTGATTGTTGTGTTTATTGTGTTGTGTTGTCTGTGATTGTTGTGTTTAATGTGATGTGTTGTCTGTGATTGTTGTGTTGTCTGTGATTGTTGTGTTGTGTTGTCTGTGATTGATGTGTTGTCTGTGATTGTTGTGTTGTCTGTGATTGTTGTGTTTAATGTGGTGTGTCGTCTGTGATGGTTGTGTTTATTGTGTTGTGTTGTCTGTGATCGTTGTATCGTCTGTGATTGTTGTGTTTATTGTGTTGTGTTGTCTGTGATTGTTGTGTTGTCTGTGATTGTTGTGTTGTCTGTGATTGTTGTATCGTCTGTGATTGTTGTGTTTATTGTGTTGTGTTGTCTGTGATTGTTGTGTTGTCTGTGATTGATGTGTTGTCTGTGATTGTTGTGTTGTCTGTGATTGTTGTGTTTAATGTGATGTGTCGTCTGTGATGGTTGTGTTTATTGTGATGTGTTGTCTGTGATTGTTGTGTTGTCTGTGATTGTTGTTTATTGTGATGTGTTGTCTGTGATTGTTGTGTTGTCTGTGATTGTTGTGTTTATTGTGTTGTGTTTTCTGTGATTGTTGTGTTTAATGTGATGTGTCGTCTGTGATGGTTGTGTTTATTGTGATGTGTTGTCTGTGATTGTTGTGTTGTCCGTAATTGTTGTGTTTATTGTGATGTGTTGTCCGTGATTGTTGTGTTGTCTGTGATTGTTGTGTTGTCTCTGATTGTTGTGTTTATTGTGTTGTGTTTTCTGTGATTGTTGTGTTTAATGTGATGTGTCGTCTGTGATTGTTGTGTTGTCTGTGATTGTTGTGTTGTCTGTGATTGTTGTGTTGTCTGTGATTGTTGTGTTTATTGTGTTGTGTTGTCTGTGATTGTTGTTTTTAATGTGATGTGTCATCTGTGATGGTTGTGTTTATTGTGTTGTGTTGTCTGTGATTGTTGTGTTGTCTCTGATTGTGTTAATTGTGTTGTGTTTTCTGTGATTGTTGTGTTGTCTGTGATTGTTGTGTTTATTGTGTTGTGTTGTCTGTGATGGTTGTGTTTATTGTGTTGTGTTGTCTGTGATTGTTGTGTTGTCTGTGATTGTTGTGTTTATTGTGTTGTGTTGTCTATGATGGTTGTGTTTATTGTGTTGTGTTGTCTGTGATTGTTGCGTTGTCTGTGATTGTTGTGTTTATTGTGTTGTGTTGTCTATGATGGTTGTGTTTATTGTGTTGTGTTGTCTGTGATTGTTGCGTTGTCTGTGATGGTTGTGTTTATTGTGTTGTGTTGTCTGTGATTGCTGTGTTGTCTGTGATTGTTGTGTTTATTGTGTTGTGTTGTCTGTGATTGTTGTGTCGTCTGTGATTGTTGTGTTTATTGTGTTGTCTGTGATTGTTGTGTTGTCTGTGATTGCTGTGTTGTCTGTGATTGTTGTGTTTATTGTGATTGTTGTGTTTATTGTGTTGTGTTGTCTGTGATGGTTGTGTTTATTCCACAAGGTGAGCATAAAATAGTCAGCAAGAGGATTAATCAGGAGGAATAAAGGCGAGTAGAAGAAGAGATGTTCCTTCTCAGCAGGCCATTAAAGTGATTTGGAAGTGGAGGAGGAGAATATTCTCCATACTTTGTCATCTTCTCCGCCTACACAAGCCCACGCCCCCCTTCCAGCTGCAGCTAGTGCCATCACACCATGACAGTCATCTGCCATCATTTGCATCTTCTGCTCCACCAAGACACCTTCATCCTCCTCCTCCTCCTCCTCCTCCTCCTCCTCCTCCCCCCGGCATGCAGAAACCCAGCTCGCCATTTAAAAATATCTACAGTTCCCAAAATAAAGAAACATCAAACACTGGAAAATGTTTGGCTTGCAAATAATTTACCTTCAAGTTACACAATACTTTTTTTTTTTTAATGAGCGGCCATTTTATGGCAGGGGAAATAAGCAGGTTGCAGAATATCAACAACACCCGGGGAAAATTATTTCAAGTCTGGTTCCTGCCTGGTCCTGATTAGTGGCTCCTCATGTCAACATCATGTTGTACACCAACAACAACAACAACAACAACAACAACCAGAGACAGACCTATGAATTATTTTGTAGTCTGAGCTGACAGCAAGGCAG
This sequence comes from Nerophis ophidion, assembly GCF_033978795.1. Lineage (NCBI taxonomy): Eukaryota > Metazoa > Chordata > Actinopteri > Syngnathiformes > Syngnathidae > Nerophis > Nerophis ophidion. The sequence continues at coordinate 7,072,205 of NC_084614.1, forward strand.
GAAGGGAAGTGAGAATACAAACCCCCAAAAAACGGGGGAAAAGTGTCCAAAGAAAGAGCGAGAAAGTTGAGGGATGCTCATCAAACACTTATTGGGAACATCCCACAGGTGAGCAGGCTAATTGGGAACATCACGCTCTGCAATATCATCAAAAGGTTGAGAGAATGTGGAGAAATCACTGCAGGTAAGCCACGATATTACACACCTTGGATGCCTCGGGCATCAAAAACCGACATCAGTGTGTAAAGGATATCACCACATGGGCTCAGGAACACTTCAGAAAACCACTGTCAGTAACTACAGTCGGTCGCTACATCTGTAAGAGCAAGTTAAAACTCTACTATGCAAAACCACAGCCATTTATCAACAACACCCAGAAATGCTTTGCTGGGCCAGAGCTTGTTTAAAGTGGACTGATGCAAAGTGGAAAAGTGTTCTGTGGTCTGAGGAGTCCACATTTAAAATTGTTTTTGGAAACTGTGGATCAAAGAGGAAAAGAACCATCCGGACTGTTGTAGGGTGAAAGTGTTCTAGGCAGCATGTGTGATGGTATGGGGGTTTCTGCAGTCTAAAGTTGCAGGTTCCCGGAGTCTAAAGTTGCAGGATCCTGGAGTCTAAATTTGCAGGATCCTGGAATCTAAAGTTGCAGGTTCCCGGATTCTACAGTTGCAGGTTCCTGGAGTCTAAAGTTGCAAATTCCTGGAGTCTGAAATTGTAGGTTCCTGGAGTCTAAAGTTGCACGTTCCCGGAGTCTAAAGTTGCAGGTTCCCGGATTCTACAGTTGCAGGTTCCTGGAGTCTAAAGTTGCAAATTCCTGGAGTCTGAAATTGTAGGTTCCTGGAGTCTAAAGTTGCACGTTCCCGGAGTCTAAAGTTGCAGGTTCCCGGAGTCTAAAGTTGCAGGATCCTGGAGTCTAAATTTGCAGGATCTTGGAATCTAAAGTTGCAGGTTTCTGCAGTCTAAAGTTGCAGGTTCCCGGAGTCTAAAGTTACAGGTTCCCGGAGTGTAAAGTTGCAGGATCCTGGAGTCTAAATTTGCAGGATCCTGGAATCTAAAGTTGCAGGTTTCTGCAGTCTAAAGTTGCAGGTTCCCGGAGTCTAAAGTTACAGGTTCCCGGAGTGTAAAGTTGCAGGATCCTGGAGTCTAAATTTGCAGGATCCTGGAATCTAAAGTTGCAGGTTTCTGCAGTCTAAAGTTGCAGGTTCCCGGAGTCTATAGTTGCAGGTTCCCAGATTCTACAGTTGCAGGTTCCTGAAGTCTAAAGTTGCAGGTTCCCGGAGTCTAAATTTGCAGGATCCTGGAATCTAAAGTTGCAGGTTTCTGCAGTCTAAAGTTGCAGGATCCTGCAGTCTAGAGTTGCAGGTTCCCGGAGTATAAAAGTTGCAGGTTCCTTAATTCTACAGTTGCAGGTTCCTGGAGTCTAAAGTTGCAGGTTCCTGGAGTATAAAAGTTGCAGGTCCCTGGAGTCTAAAGTTGCAGGTTCCCGGAGTCTAAAGTTGCAGGATCCTGGAGTCTAAATTTGCAGGATCCTGGAATCTAAAGTTGCAGGTTTCTGCAGTCTAAAGTTGCAGGTTCCTGGAGTATAAAAGTTGCAGGTTCCTGAATTCTACAGTTGCAGGATCCTGGAGTCTAAAGTTGCAGGTCCCTGGAGTCTAAAGTTACAGGATCCTGGAGTCTAAAGTTGCAGATTCCCCGAGTATAACATTTGCAGGTTCCTGGATTCTACAGTTGCAGGTTCCCGGATTCTACAGTTGCAGGTTCCTGGAGTCTAAAGTTGCAGGTTCCTGGAGTATAAAAGTTGCAGGTTCCTGAATTCTACAGTTGCAGGATCCTGGAGTCTAAAGTTGCAGGTTCCCGGATTCTACAGTTGCCGGTTCCTGGAGTATAAAAGTTGCAGGTTCCTGGAGTCTAAAGTTGCAAAATCCTGGAGTCTAAAATTGTAGGTTCCTGGAGACTAAAGTTGCAGGTTCCCGGAGTCTAAAGTTGCAGGTTCCCGGAGTCTAAAGTTGCAGGATCCTGGAGTCTAAAGTTGCAGGATCCTGGAGTCTAAATTTGCAGGATCCTGGAATCTAAAGTTGCAGGTTTCTGCAGTCTAAAGTTGCAGGTTCCTGGAGTATAAAAGTTGCAGGTTCCTGAATTCTACAGTTGCAGGATCCTGGAGTCTAAAGTTGCAGGTCCCTGGAGTCTAAAGTTGCAGGATCCTGGAGTCTAAAGTTGCAGATTCCCCGAGTATAACATTTGCAGGTTCCTGGATTCTACAGTTGCAGGTTCCCGGATTCTACAGTTGCAGGTTCCTGGAGTCTAAAGTTGCAGGTTCCTGGAGTATAAAAGTTGCAGGTTCCTGAATTCTACAGTTGCAGGATCCTGGAGTCTAAAGTTGCAGGTTCCCGGATTCTACAGTTGCCGGTTCCTGGAGTATAAAAGTTGCAGGTTCCTGGAGTCTAAAGTTGCAAAATCCTGGAGTCTAAAATTGTAGGTTCCTGGAGACTAAAGTTGCAGGTTCCCGGAGTCTAAAGTTGCAGGTTCCCGGAGTCTAAAGTTGCAGGATCCTGGAGTCTAAAGTTGCAGGATCCTGGAGTCTAAATTTGCAGGATCCTGGAATCTAAAGTTGCAGGTTTCTGCAGTCTAAAGTTGCAGGTTCCTGGAGTATAAAAGTTGCAGGTTCCTGAATTCTACAGTTGCAGGATCCTGGAGTCTAAAGTTGCAGGTCCCTGGAGTCTAAAGTTGCAGGATCCTGGAGTCTAAAGTTGCAGATTCCCCGAGTATAACATTTGCAGGTTCCTGGATTCTACAGTTGCAGGTTCCCGGATTCTACAGTTGCAGGTTCCTGGAGTCTAAAGTTGCAGGTTCCTGGAGTATAAAAGTTGCAGGTTCCTGAATTCTACAGTTGCAGGATCCTGGAGTCTAAAGTTGCAGGTTCCCGGATTCTACAGTTGCCGGTTCCTGGAGTATAAAAGTTGCAGGTTCCTGGAGTCTAAAGTTGCAAAATCCTGGAGTCTAAAATTGTAGGTTCCTGGAGACTAAAGTTGCAGGTTCCCGGAGTCAAAAGTTGCAGGTTCCCGGAGTCTAAAGTTGCAGGATCCTGGAGTCTAAAGTTGCAGGATCCTGGAGTCTAAATTTGCAGGATCCTGGAATCTAAAGTTGCAGGTTTCTGCAGTCTAAAGTTGCAGGTTCCCGGAGTCTATAGTTGCAGGTTCCCGGATTCTACAGTTGCAGGTTCCTGGAGTCTAAAGTTGCAGGTTCCTGGAGTATAAAAGTTGCAGGATCCTGGAATCTAAATTTGCAGGATCCTGGAATCTAAAGTTGCAGGTTTCTGCAGTCTAAAGTTGCAGGTTCCCTGGGTCTATAGTTGCAGGTCCCTGGAGTCTAAAGTTGCAGGATCCTGGAGTCTAAAGTTGCAGGATCCTGGAGTCTGAAGTTGCAGGTTCCCGGAGTATAAAAGTTGCAGGTTCCTTAATTCTACAGTTGCAGGTTCCTGGGGTCTAAAGTTGCAGGTTCCTGGAGTCTAAAGTTGCAGGATCCTGGAGTCTAAAGTTGCAGGTTCCTGGAGTATAAAAGTTTCAGGTTCCTGGAGTGTAAAACCAGAGCATGTTGTCTGCAGTCTTGGTGTTTTGTCTCATTTCCAGTGGAGTTTCTATAGTTCCAGTGAGTTGGAGGAAGAAGGTGACAAATATTTCCTGGAAAGTTCTCCCAGTTGTGATGTTCTCCTGCACTTCATGCAGGGAACTTCCACAAGGAGCAGCTTTTCCACTCCCAGACGTCCCATTTTGAGGAAATGTTAGGGGAACTAAAAATCTTCATCCATAAAACATTGGATTTCAGCTGGAAATAAAAATGTTAATTTTGACAATAAACGACTTGATCATTTTCCAAACAATAAAGTTGGACTCCCTCAGACCTGCTGCTGAATACTGAGACCCCACAGTTGCCATGGAGACGTACCCGGTGAGGGCGGGGCTGGAGCGGGAAAGAATCACAACAGTTGCAATCTTACGACCTTTTAGGCCAAATATTTACTCATAAAGTACATGAAAAACTCTATTTTACATATTAGTTGTATTCTTTATGTTGCTGCACACCAACAGGTGGCACTAAGGACTTCTTGCCACAGGAGACTGAGCTTTTCTTCCGGTCACTTGCACACACTCACTTGGAGAGATGCGGCTGTAATAGGAGTGAGAGCTTGGGACACAGGTGAGTGGACAAAAGTGGGAAACAGGTGAGTGGCTCAAAGTAGATCACAGGTGAGTGGACAAAAGTGGGACACAGGTGAGTGGAAAAAATGGGACACAAGTTAGTGGACAAAAGTGAGACACAGGTGAGTGGCTCAAAGTGGTACACAGGTGAGTGGACAAAAGTGAGACACAGGTGAGTGGCTCAAAGTGGGGCACAGGTGAGTGGACAAAATGGGACAAAAGTGAGTGGACAAAAGTGAGACACAGGTGAGTGAACAAAAGTGGGAAACAGGTGAGTGGCTCGAAGTGGATCACAGGTGAGTGGACAAAAATGGGACAAGTTAGTGGACAAAAGTGAGACACAGGTGAGTGGCTCAAAGTGGGGCACAGGTGAGTGGCTCAAAGTGGATCACAGGTGAGTGGACAAAAGTGGATCACAGGTGAGTGGATAAATTGGGACACAAGTTAGTGGACAAAAGTGAGACACAGGTGAGTGGACAAAAGTGGATCACAGGTGAGTGGACAAAAGTGGATCACAGGTGAGTGGACAAAAGTGGGACGAAGGTGAGTGGCTCGAAGTGGATCACAGGTGAGTGGACAAAAGTGGG